>NC_079213.1:89017630-89200130 GCF_029633865.1 Lampris incognitus | reverse complement strand
ACATTTACAGTTTACTAATACTGTTACAGTTACTGTTACAGTTTAGTTTACTGTTATAGTTTCTGTTATGGTGAAACATGGTTTGTGATGTTGATCTTAAAGATGAAAAAACACTGCAGTATTATGTGTACATCAGTGACTTTACCAAGTCCTGTTCAGTAGTGGTATTATGGGGTGTAAAACCAGTTTGATGTCAGCAGAAGGTCCTGGAGTTAATGTGCTGTCCTAAAGCAAGTGTGAATATGGGTTTAATGTGTATGTGTAGATGTAATTATGCCGCCTTTACAGGCTGTCTATAGCGGGAGATAGTGTTCACATACTTTTTTATAATATCTAAGAATGCACTCCTGTTGCTTCATGCTTCATCAGACAGTCGCTGGTACAAAATCAGTGTATGCTCTTCCATGAATCTTTGAGCAGTTTAATATTGCAGAGTCACAAAGGTTACAAATCAGTGTTACCACGGAACACTGGAAAGAAAAGGGCATCCTTTTTAAGCTGTATGAAGTAGGTACATCAAGCCCTTCAAAGTGTCACGGCCTCTCCAAGGACACGACAATGCAAGGCCCGGTAATGGCTAAGGTGCTGACTGCACAGTACAGGGCAACCCAAACTGTTCTCTTCCGCCTCTTTATGGCTGAGGGAAAGAACAACAAAATGTCCCTTCAATCTTCAAAACAGGAATTATTCAGTCTGAACACAGCTGTGATCCAAATCCTCTCTTCCTCCACTTCTCTCCCCATTTCCTGGATCTGACCAGCCATCCTTCTCAGGGCCATATGTATCCTGTTCCTCTTCTTTTTTTTCTTTTTTTTAACCCTGTTTGGCTTGAGTGACTGTGCCTGCTAAGCTAGCCTGGAGATGGAGCCATGGACGGGTAGGGAATGTTTAACGCCGCAAGGCACAGTCAGTCTTGTTATGGCTACATTCTAAATCAAGGATCTCATACATTTGCATAGTAAATGTTCAAAAAACAATCCTGAGATCCGCCATTTACTACATGGATTTGTTTATCTTGACAGGAACCATCAGTCTTAACCAGACGCACCATGATTAATGACGTGTGTTTGTGCACAATGTTCCGTAGAATAAGGAAGACTTGTGCTAACGTAGTGTCATACATGTGAAGCACAACCATTGTGCGACTTTGTTGTGAGCGGAACAATACTGGATCATTGTCTCAAGTTTCTAATTGGAAGCAGGCCAAGTGTCAACTGCACATTTTCAATTGAGTCTCTATGTTGCACATTAATTACATCCTATCCTGAGTGGATGCTTAACATTGACATTGAAATAAATGTCTTTACACTGGTTCAGTGGAGCTAAAGTCTGCTCATCTGAGCTGACCGACAAACAAGAATCGCAAGCTGACACATCAGACATCAACACTTTTATCAAAACGTTCAACAAAAGGTCTTTATCAGAAGCTCAGAAGCTCTTCCATCTCTGTCGATGACGTTTCTGTGAAACCCTATTGCTAATGAAATTGCATGGGCAATACCAGGTGAAGGAATACGAGGGAGGGGCCAAGAGTGAAAAGTGACGGAGCTGCAGAAAAATCCCATTTGGCTCATTTTCTAATCACTGAGGTTTATGATGTTGGTTAAAAACAAATTATTTACAGTCTTACGACAGCATATATGTTAAAATGCACTCACCCACAAACACATTTGGAAAGGTCACAACCTCCTGAATCTACCAGGATGGTACAAGATGGTAATATAAGAATAAATATCACTTTGTCAGTGAGTGAGTTTGAACCAAGTTCATGAGGTGCTTCACACCCTGATATGTATATTGAAGAGCAACAGAAAAGAAAAGAAAAAAGAAAAGAAAAAACAAAAAAGATTTGGCTAATTTAACTATAGACAGGGCTATATGCTGGTTGTGCGATATATGGCCTGTCCTGAAACTATTTCATGTCATGATGAATAAGAAACCGTGTGTAGGGAAAGTGGTTTTAAAATGAATATCTGAACAGGTGAGTCTTCGATTGCCCAACATTTCACACGCATCAAGCCACCCCACCCTGGGCCATTCCCTCTATGTCCACTAAGTCTCCTTTTCCTCCTGTCCTTTTCTTTCTCCATGTTCACCTTCAGTGCCTCCATGTGCAGGAATGAGGAAGTCAAAGAGGGCTCACGAGATGCGTGTGCGTGTGCGTGTGTGTGTGTGTGTTGGGGGGAGGGGGGGGGTTCAAAAGTACGCGGTTAATGAGAAACAAAAACCTCATCGCTAACCTTTGGCCCCAAGGAAGTCGCCACCAATCCTTTGTTGGACTTCAGCAAACCTGAGGGACTTGAGGAGGATTACCTTTGGTCTTATCCGACCCCTGTCAGCTATCTGCCAGGAATGAAACAGCCTCATAGATTCCGGCGTCCCCCCCCCCCACACACACACACACATGCACTCCCCACCCCCGTCGAATGAGTGAGGGGCCCTGACTGGTAGTACTTCAGTCACTGTGAAAGAATTTACTGGTGGGGAAGAAAAGGTGGCTCTAGGGCATCTCAGTCTCTGCTTCCTTCTCTCCCCCTTTCGCTCCATCTCGCGCTATTCTTTCCCTCCCACTTTTTCCACCTAGCCGTCAAATGAGGATGTTCCACTGTGAAGAGACAAGCGGGGAACAAAGGCGATGTGCACAAGCTGTGTCATGAATATACCTGTCAGCCAGGACTTCGAGTAAACACCTGTCCCCCCCCTTTTTTTTCCCCGGGCCACCAAAGGTTCAGTAAACACCGCTCTAAGGTTGCCGCAGACCGAGTTATGTGCGCAGAACACTGAGTTCTTTCCACTCATGGTAAAAAAGAGAAAGAAGTGGCAAACATGGTACTGCCAGGGGGATTTTTTGTTTGTTTTTGTTTTCCTCATTCCTCTGTGGTTTGCCGGGATGCAGGTGCTTGCTGATTCTCTCGGTGCCTTTGGCTTTGTGTGCGTGATGTCCAATACGTCAATATTTGACAAGTTTCTGAGAATGCCTCATTTACCGCTTGCCCTTAATGTCGTGAGGTGGTGAGTCCCGGCGAGCAATATAAATGACTTACCGAGCTCAGAGGGTGTGTTTTATTACCTGTCATGCTCGTTTTCGAAAAATAGCTAGATTGACACATTACCCCAGACGATCCGTCCCTGTAAAAAAAAAAAACGAGCCTTTACCGAAATGTTTGTGGGTTTGCGTGCACGGTCGTGTGCACAGCGCACGGTGACGTCGCCGGGAGGCTGTACAGGAAATCCCAGAGGAAGGAAACCAACGTGGGTCATATTTGAATTGATACGTACCTCAGTTGCATCAGAGACTGATTAATCTTTTGTCTCTTTCCCATTGGAGAACCGTCGGCCGTACACCAACATTAACCGTGGCCCCTCAAAACACACGGACTGACCCACAGCTGGACTTTAATGAAGCATCCACACAAAGTCAATATTAAAGTCGCATTCCTATGGAAGTTTATGGGCAGTTTGTGGACACATTCCAGGGAAGTTCAAAACTGTGAAAGGTGAAATCCATATAAGTTCTAATTATTGGGGATAATGTCTCATCTCATCTCATCTCATCTCATCTCATCTCATCTCATCATCAGCTGCTTTTCCGGGGTAGGGTCGCGGTGGCAGCAAGCTAAGTAGGGCACTCCAGACATCCCTCTCCCCAGCAACGCCCAGTGGCGCCCCCAGAAAATTTTCATAGGGGTGGCCAAATGGGGCCACTGAAAATCTTGTGGTGGCACACCAAAACCAAAAGCCATGACTGAATTTCGGGAATTGTATTATGCTTTTGTAGTATACTACATAGGCTAGTTGAAAACTGTCAATATGAGAGTTAAGAAAAATATACATTATTGATTTAAATGAACAGCACCTAATGTAAAATATCAGATAGAAGCATATTATGCATAATCAGAAGCATATTCTCCGTATGCGATTCGTGGCTGGGGGGGCCAGCGGGGGGGGGGGGTAGTATCAGGGTGGCCGTGGCCACCCCTTGGGGCGCCACTGGCAACGCCCTCCAGCTCCTCCTGGGGGATCCCAATGCGTTCCCAGGCCAGATCGGACATGTAGTCCCTCCAGCGAATTCTGGGTCTATCTCCCAGTAAGCCGTGCCCGGTAAACCTCCAAAAGAAGGCGCCCAGGAGGCATCTTAATCAGATGCCCGAACCATCTCAACTGGCTCCTTTCGATGCGAAGGAGGCAGTTGGGGATAATGTATTTGTGATAACTTAATTAATGCTGGGACTACTTTATCCAGTACGGCAACTCCGATCAGAGAGTAAACGCAGACACAGGGAACAGTTCTGGTTGTTTATACAAAGGTTGCACAATCAATGGTTGAACACATCCACGATCAAATAATGTAATGACTGAACAGCTGAATGTTTTTTTTCTTCGCGAACACATTCTCCGTTAACGAGAGATATACAACCGCGCTTACCAAGTTCATGACTGAAATACAACATTTATAGGGACAGCTGGTATATATGGGCTAACAGGGCTAAGCCCGCCCTTATCTTTTACAATAAAGATGAGAAAATTATTGTTAAAAACCTTAGAACAGATTATTTTGAATTTTAGTGGAAGAGCAGCAACAGCACTAAATAGTCACAAGAAAAACACATAATACATCTAACTGGGCTAATTTTTTACAGCCCAAACACGTGAAGATGAATACGTAACATGGAGAGGAATGTGTTACGTGTGTGACAGGCGTCTTGGCACGCCCCCTTGATTTGCTGTCATTTTCTCCAAGTACCCCTGACTGCAGCCTGCAGAGCGGTGACGTTTTCAATGTCGGTGACGTGTTCGATGTGGGCTGTGACGTGAGCAATGTGGGCGTCCTCAAGTTCACTGGTTTTGGATTCCCGCCATTGCACGAACATTATCTAGCATGAAACAGCAGTCGCGGATTATGTTGCTAGCGCTAGCTATATAGTTATTTAGCGGTGTGTTTTTTTACAATCCACGTTGACATAGAGTTGGTTAGTAAAGGTGCGAGAGCCGAAGGCCCGAGCTGCGTCTAACGTCAATCTACTGTTTCCCGCTGTTCCTAAACGGAACTAGCCCCTACCCAAGCCCCTACCCAATTATTATGCGTGAAGTAGTGATGTCATCTGTAGTCGCAGGACCCCGAGCAGGGCGAGTAGATCGGCGCCCGGGTAGCGTAGCGGTCTATTCCGTTGCCTACCAACACGGGGGTTGGCAGTTCGAATCCCCGTGTTACCTCCGACTTGGTCGGGCGTCTCTACATACACAATTGGCCGTGTCTGCGGGTGGGAAGCTGGATGTGAAGAATAGGGTAATTGGCCAAGTACAATTGGGGAGAAAAAGGTGGAAAGAAAGGGCGAGTAGATCAAGTACGACACCGGCGTTTTCGCGTGCGTTACTGTGTAAACATTAAGCACGTCACCGACTCCGCCCACATTGCGCACGTCACAGCCAACATTGAACACATCACCGATCTGCAGGCTGCTGTCGGGGGCTTCTCGACATTTGGGCTAAATTCAATCAGCCCACAGGCCAGAGCCCTAGAAAGAGAGAGTTATGTCAACTCCGTCGACGTCAATGGGCCAACAGCAATGGCGGATCATGGGAACCCCGGATAGTTCCAAACAGTGCGCACAGAATATGTGTCACGTTGGAATATATCTATATCTATATATAAATGCAAAAATCTGAAAATATTGGTTAGTAGTTACCAGAAATCGCGGCTAAGCAATTCATTTAAATGACCTGCCAAGCTTCGTTTGGAACTATTCGGCGGCTACATGAACCACGTGACCCTCTCGCGTTCTGACCCCTCATTGACGCAACTCTCTCTTTCTAGGGCTCTGCCACAGGCCACTGACTTTTGATTAATGACAGCCCAGACAGTACATACAGTGACGTACTACTTGTGTAAGGGTGGGAGGGGACAAAAGTGAGCGACTGTGGCAATGGCGGCCGCGGGCGTTAGCTTGAACGAGGTGGATTATTTACATTCTCATCCATGTTCTTCAATATCTTTGGAGGAACAATTGGAAGTGAAGAGACTGGGGAAACATCGTCCAAGCGATGTTCAATATCACAAAAGGACAAATGACAAATTCGTTAGTTTTGTGTTACTTGGTTTCAACGAAAGGACTGGCTAACGGCTAGTGTAGCTAAGAATTCACTTCTCTGTTTCCCATGCTTGCTTTTTGGGGGAGACACGGCTTGGACCCAACAAGGAATTGTGGATTTGAAACATTTATCCGACAAAATTAGGAAACGTGAATGCAGCACAAGTCACATTGGAAATAACGTAAAGCTATCAAAGCTGGGTAAAGTTAATATCGCCTGTCAACTTGATGAAGGCCACCGCATTCCTATACAGAGACACAACGAGCTGGTAAAGAAACACAGACATTCATTATCACGGATTGTGGACTGTATTAAATGTTGTGGGGCACGTGAGTTAGCTCTGCGGGGGTCCGACGAATCTCCAACTCCACTCCAGCGGGGCGTGTTTCTGGACCTCGTTGACCAGTTCTCTTTTTTGGATAGCCAGTTAGCCGATCACATGCAAACACACAGGTTGCCAAGTACACGTCTAAGACAAGCCAAAATGAGTTGCGGGATTGTATGTTCGCTGTTTATGGACAAAAATTGGCTGATGAAATATCGCAGGCACCACTTTGCGGCTGTGCAAGCTGATGAGACAACCGACGTGGCACGTGTAGGCCAGTGCGTGACTGTGCTCAGGGAACAATCTGAGAACAATCTTCAGAGCACTTTTTCTGAAACACTGAAATTAACACAAATAGCCACCACAACCCCCATGACATCTGCTGAGTCAGAGGTGTTTCAGTACACTTAAGAGGATCAAATCATTCCTCCGAAGTACTGTGGGACAGGATAGGCTGAACGCCCTGGCTATGCTGTCTACTGAGCGGGACTTCATCCAAAATAACCGGACTTCAATGACATGGTAATTAACCTGTTTGCATCACAGAAAGGTCGTCGATGTGAGCTTCTCTTCCAATAAGGTAGGCCCAAGCCTATAGACCTCTAAAAAGACCACCAGACACGTTTAGCTTTCCTGTCTACATACTGTTTGTCTCTCTTCTATAATGACCGTTATTTTTGCTGGGCTTACCAAATTGCTTTATTCGGGACATGTTTGACACAATGTGTTGCTAAACAATTGTGATAAAAACAGTTGCAGTATTTATTGGCAGTCGTTTCAGTTGGGACACGTTTTGTTGTGCATCCTTAGCTGAGCCCTTTTGGGGCTAAATGATTCTGCATTCTGGTCTATCATGTAGCCTATCATTCCATCATTCTTGCATATGTTGTTCGTGTTAAAAATGGCATGTGCTAATGTGTACAGAGAAGAATAGTCAAATGGTGTGTGTATGTATGTATGTGTGTGCGCGCGCGCGCGCGTGAAAATGAGTTTTTTGGCATCAGGCCATTCTTATACCGCTCTATAGTGTTGTTGTAGAGCAGGTGCTCTACAACAAGGTATATAGTGTCATTGCTCTAACTTGGTATCTCAGATGTTATGTTGCTGTTGCTGCAGTGTGAACTATAGATGGGTAACTAATATATAGCGCCCAACATTCTAAACGAAAGGGGAATTTACGACAGTATCTTTAGATGCGCCTCTTTGACCTTCTCACAGGACCCTACTTTTTAGATGAATGATTGATGACGATGCCGTTTCACCACGAGATCTTTTTTCTGTTGCTCCCCTTCCCACTTGATTGACAGTTTAACTTAAAAAAAGGTGGTGAAGAAAAGACATTTTGGATGAAGCCCTTTGACAGGGCTGCTGTGGGACTAGTCAGGAGGGGAAACAGGAGGTTAGGCAGACAGAGGGGCTGAAAAGACATCTCTTGTGTGCTGGCGTCGTCTTTTATCAGCGGCGTGCATGGCTGTCTGCAGATAAACACGAGTGAAAGAGGTGCCAGGGATCCTATCGACATTGCTAGAGGATGTGCCCTGAATGTGAAGCTCCCTGCTGTCCCATGCATGAGTCCCGGGGAGGACCTGACGTAAAATACCAAAAAAAAAAGGCCCATTAAGACCTAAAATAATGATTACATTATAAATGATGGGAAATAAAAACAGCCTTGCTGCAAGTTTTGATGAAATCCTTGTGGCATTCAAAGAATAAACTCAAAAACTCAACAAAGCCTGGGGTTGAATCATCTTTGTGTCTCAGGATTCAGTAAGTCTTTACTCATGTCTTTCACTCATAAAAAGATCTTTATTGTTAATATGATATATATATATATATATATATATATATACAGTGCTGCTTGAAAGTATGTGAAGCCCTTGAGCAGTTTAGATTTTTCTGTTGTTTTACCATGATTTTCTTATTCTATCATCACCAGTTTTTATGTATGAAATGTCAGATATATGTTTATCAGTTGCATGTACTTGTTTAGTGGGACTTGTTTAAGTAGCCCAAAAACTACATGAAACATGGAATTAGTGTACGTGCAAAAGTAAGTGAACCCCCAGCTGCATTGGTTAAGTCAAGCAGGTGACAGACTCGGGTGAAACACATTTGGGTGCTTAATTAATCATTTAAGCAGACCAATGAAATGAGACATCGTTGGGAAAGGGTTTGGCCTGCACTAATTAAAAGAGAGAGGAAACCAACCAAACCACTGTGGTCCCATACAAATCAACAATGCCGAGAGCAAAGGAGATATCCGAGGACATGAAGAAGAGGGTAGTGATAGCCCATCAGTCTGGGGAGGGATATAAGACCATCTCCAAAAGATTCCAGCTCCATCCATCCACTGTAAGACAAATAATTTACAAATGGAGAGCCTTCAACATGACAGCAACTCTGCCTAGAAGTGGACGCCCATCAAAACTATCACCCAGAAGCACCAGAAAAATAATAAATCAGGTAAAGGCCAACCCACACATCACCTCTAGAGAGTTGCAGACCTCTCTGGTAGCATCTGGGACAAATGTGCATGTGTCTACAATCAGACGAAAATTGAATAGCCATGACATTCATGGGAGGGTTGCTAGAAGGAAGCCTCTGCTCTCAAAAAAGAACAAAGCTGCCCATTTCAACTTTGCCAGAGAGCACTTGGACAAACCAGAGACCTTCTGGAAGTCCATTCTCTGGACAGACGAGTCCAAAATAGAATTATTTGGTCACAATCGAAACCAACATGTTTGGAGAAAAGCCAACACTGCATATGAAGAAAAGAACCTCCTCCCAACAGTGAAGCATGGTGGTGGAAATGTGAAGGTCTGGGGCTGCTTTTCTGCTTCTGGACGACTCCATATTATCCAAGGAACCATGAATTCTCCGGCATATCAACAAATTCTTGACCAGAATCTCCTGCCATCAGTCAGGGAGTTGAAGCTGCGACGAAAATTGATTATGCAACAAGACAATTACCCAAAGCATTCCAGCAAAACTACAAAGGAATGGCTTCAGAGAAAGAGGATTCGTACTCTGGATTGGCCCAGTCAAAGTCTGGATCTTAATCCAATTGAAATGTTGTGGTGAGACCTGAAGAAGTTGGTACATACCAGATGTCCCTCCAACCTCTCTCAACTGGCTGAGTTCTACAAGGAGGAGTGGGCAAAAATCCCCATAAGCAGATGCGAGAGACTGGTTAGTGGTTACAGAAGACGTTTGGTTGAAGTAATGGCTGCAAAAGTAGGAGCCACAAGCTACTAATACAAGGGTTCACATACTTTTGCACATGTTAAATGTTCAGTTTTTTGTGAAATAAACCACCTTTGTTGAATTAAATAATGAAAACATATCTCTTTTTGTGTGTGTGTCCATTATTTGGAAGGTGTGCTTTACAAATTGGGATCTGGATGTATGTGTAATAAGCTGATTTTAATGTTTTTTACAAAAACAGTGACCATGTCTGGAGGGTTCACAAACTTTCAAGCAGCACTGTATATATGTGTGTGTGTATATATATATATATATATATATATATATATAATGTTTTCCCAGTTCTCAGTCTTAAACCACACTTTTGTTTTAATGGACACATAGTCTTCCTCTTTTTCTCTGCAACTGCTGGACAACACCGGCATGGCTTATGCTCCGGGTCACACGGCCACCTGGTGAGTGCACAACACCGTCATGTGCAACCTGTTTCCTTGCATTGTGCTGCTGCTCTCCCAGGCATGATGTTAATCACTGAATATACCCCCCCCCCACACACACACACGATCAAAAGCAGACTTTACTGGAAAATGCTGAGCCCGAAAGCAGGAGTGTCATCCACTCTATGTTTTATTTACACTTTTGCCCAAGGCCATTTCAACTGTATTTCTTTTCCGTTCACTTTTTCCAACAAGTTGTTTTTTTTTTTTGGGCCCACTTCTCTTAACCTCTGGCTCTACTGCCGCCTAGGTCTCACCATGTTGTGGTCAACAAATCTCTGCAGGAGAGGTACGTGGTGGTTCATTTTTCCACTTAATTGACACATCTGAACTTCTGACAACTGTTGGTTTAAGAAAAAAAATAATCCCAACAATTGCATCTCAGGTGTAATCCTGACACTGTTTCGATGACTCAAGTAAAACACATGGTCACAGGACAAGGATTGGGAATCACTGTATTGAGAGTCTCTGGTGATGTTGGGACACACCAACATGGCTGCTTTACCTTGCCTGAGCCCTGCTGGCATGATGGGTCCTTCTCACTTCCACTTTCAAATTTATGGCCTTCATTCTTAGACCAGATTTACGAGGCTCTGTCCTCTACTCAGCATTATGCAGTAAAGTTGAAAGTGATTGCATGATGGTTCTGTCAAACAGGTTTCTTCCCCACACTTGAAGACTTTTCTTAACAGCAGTGGCACAGCATCTTAAGTGAGTTCTAAGTCTGGGGTGGACACACTTTTTTCAGACTTTATTTGGGACTGTCAAAGAGTTGGAGATAAGAGTGCGGGGTACTCTACCTCTTGCAATGTCTGTGGAAGGAGGCAGCATTTGTTAAAAGTAAATGGACGTTAGATATCAAACATCTTGAGTGCAGATTAAAGTTATGCATTGGAATATAAGTGCAGCTTTCAGCGTATACCCGGATATGTGCAGATGTACGGAAGTTGGCAGCAAAAGATAAGCTCAGTTTATGATATCCATTATCCGAACCGCTTATCCTGCTCTCAGGGTCGCGGGGATGCTGGAGCCTATTCCAGCAGTCATTGGGCAGCAGGCGGGGAGACACCCTGGACAGGCCGCCAGGCCATCACACAGGGCCGACACACACACACACACACACACACACAAACACACCCACACATTCATACCTAGGGACAATTTGGTAAGGCCGATTCGCCTGACCTACATGTCTTTGGACTGTGGGAGGAAACCGGAGCACCCGGAGGAAACCCACACAGACACAGGGAAGAACATGCAAACTCCACACAGAGGATGACCCGGGATGACCCCCAAGGTTGGACGACACCGGGACTCGAACCCAGAACCTCCTTGCTGTGGGGCGACCGTGCTAACCACTGTGCCACTGTGCCGCCCCAGTTTATGATATGCCATACGCAAATAGTTTGGTTTTTTTTGTTTTTGTTTTGCTGAGCAGACCAGTTCAGAGGTATAAAAGAAAGTGCAGGACCTCATGTGGGAAAGACATGTGGGTCATTTAAGGTGTTGCAATTTTATTAGTCATTCAAGGGGACAAAGTTCATTTAAAAATCTAACCATTTATGTCTTGAAAAGGGACCATTCAAAATTGTGATTCTCTGCAAGGGAAACTTCACCCATAACATACCTTAACTCTATAATGCCCAATTTTTGCTCCAAGTGATTCTTCTGGAAGTGTTTTTCCCAAAAGTGTTGTTTGTTTTTGCGGTAAGATATTTGGCTTTAATACATTGTTACAGTTCGAATATCAATGAATCCCAAGTCAATTGTATGAGCATCATTAACCAGGGTCTAAAAACAGCTTTGTGAGCCACAACAGGGAAAATAGGATAAATTCTTGAGTCTGGCAATCGCAATGACGTCACAGGTTTATTTGAAATCATTTGAAAAATATTACACATTGTAGCAATCGAAATTCATTATTACACAACTGTGGCAACACACAATTCTACAGCAAAACTGTGCAAATGTGTAAAGATGCTGAATTTAAGACACATTCACTTGAATTCCCGTTTTTATTTCAGAAAAAGTGTGACAAGTTGGCAGAGAAATGCGATTCAAACATCAACAAGACTACAGTAATTTATAAAATCATTAGCTAATAATGGCAACACGAGATAAAATTCTTAATATTCTCTTACAATGTGCACTAGCATTACAGCTAAACGTGACCATGCCTTCAGCATGACACAGAAGCAGCTATAGAGAGTTAATATCTGAAGAGATCAAAGAAAACCGGTACATTCATCCTTTTTGTTGAAGGGCTATTTCCCCTCATTGTAAAAATAAAATATGCTCAGTGATCTCCCGATGGAGATCAAGGCCTCGCAAATTAGCCATGTCATCAAATTCTCAACTAATAATCTGTGTGAAGAATTCCATGGACACAAACAACAAAAGAGGAAAAACAGACCTTGTCAAAGAACCACGCATTAAAAGGAAAGTCGGTTTGTGATCTTCACTTGTCTTTGAGAGAAGCAGCCTTTTGAAACACCAACCAACGCTTAATGATTGATTTAAAACTTCCTGAGGAAGCAAAGTGGTGAACCAACCGGGCAAAAACTCAAAACAATAGAGACATTTACAAGAAAAGATTTTACGAGATCATGGTGCAGTTATCTATTGAGACATTAATCTCATCTTATCACACGTTATCTACAAGTCTGCCACTTAGGGACCAGCTGCAGAAATTCAGTATTGATATATTGGTTTTTAAAAATCCACAGTTGAGTTTAAATATGTGGGCTGCATTTTTAATAAATTTCAATTCTGTGTTACAATTTTACGTTCCATGACTATCAGTCCTAAAATACTGCTGAGTTTCATCTCATTTAGAAGGTTTGCCATGGTTGACAAGGGCACATATGAGTATAGTGGAGTCATATAATCATGTCACATTATGTCAAATCATAATGACTGATAACTGTAATAAAAAGAGTTAAACAATATTTTTTAAAGTGAATACGATTATTCGGTTTGTCACTATTTTGCTTCCTTACTTGGATGTTGGGAGTGTTTTGTAGTTTTTTTTTTTTCTTCTTTTTTTTGTTTTCTTGCTGGTTTTTAGGAATTGTGTGTCATTTCCTGCTCAATGATTTTATGCAGAGCCACACAAGCCTGCATTCAATTATCACTGATATGACTGTGATATACAATTACAGCCGACTAATCATGCAGCACAAGGGGAACAGCTACATTTGGTTCTGCCACCCATTCAGAAGTGCTGATGTTTTGACTTTCTCATTCAAATTGGAAAATACAACGTAAATTATGAACATTGTGAATTCTTATACTTGATTACTAATAGGGCATAATATCTTCTTTGTTAACCACTGTCTGTATGGAGCCCTATATCAGTGTCTCCAGAGGCCCTTGTTCAGTGGGGCACTTGGAAGTAACCTTACTTCCTGTGTTACCTCACCTAAACACTATTCTCTTCCTGGGGTTACTATGACCCCTTAGAATGTCCAAAAAAAAAAAGAGATAAAACCAAAACATGCAGGTCCAGAATGCTTCAAAAGAAGTGTAAAAAAGAACACAAAGCCACGTATTAGGACAAATGTTTGAGGAGACTGAACTCAATGAGGACAACATCCAGTAATTGACCTTCTAATTGTTTTAAAAACTCAACAGTAACATAAAATACACTCTCAAATTCACAGATTTATGGAACACAATCCAAGGTCATTTTGGGTAATTTATGAGAATCCAAATTTGAATAAAAAAAAAACAACAACTAAAAAACCAAAACAAAACAAACTACAATGCCGTCATCCTAAAGCTCCCTTTAAGTTATCAATTAGTGTTCCCTTTATGTTTGAGTACAGTTGCCCTCCTGAAATTGTACAATAACATAATCTACGTATATCAAATCTTAAATGTCTGAAATGGCAGATTATGTAGAAGACACATTGTACCATAGAAGATGAAAACATTTTACAGCTTGGCATGTTTTAGAGCATAATCTATGCATGTTACCCCTATATTCGCTAGCTAAAACAACATCCCATATGCCAGTCCAAGTTGGCACCAGGCTGTTGTACTACACTGATCAGCCAAAACATTAAAACAACCTGCCTAATATTGTGTAGCTCTCCCTCGTACCATCAAAACAGCTCTGACCCATCGAGGCATGGACTCCACAAGACCTCTGAAGGTGTTCTCTGATATCTGGTACCAAGATGTTGGCAGCAGATTCTTTAAGTCCTGTAAATTGCGAGGTGGGGCCCCTGTGGCTCAGACTTGTTTTTCCAGCACATCCCACAGATGCAGTGTGGCAGGGTGCATTATCCTGCTGAAAGAGGCCACTGCAATCAGGGAAAACTGTTGCCATGAAGGAGTGTACCTGGTCTGCAACAATGTTTAGGTAGGAGGTACGTGTCAAAGTAACATTCACATGAATGCCAGGACCCAAGGTTTCCCAGCAGAACATTATCCAGAGCATCACACTGCCTCTGCTGGCTTGTCTTCTTCCCAGAGTACATCCTGATACCATCTCTTCCCCAGGTAAATGATGCACACGCACCGGCCGTCCACATGATATAAAAGAAAATGTGATTCATCAGACCAGGCCACCTTCTTCCATTGCTACATGGTCCAGTTCTGATGCTCATGTGTCCCTTGTAGGCACTTTTGGTAGTGGACAGGGGTCATCATGGGCACTCTGACCGGTCTGCAGCTATGCAGAACCATAGCAAGCAAGCTGTGATGCACTGTGTGTTGTGATACCTGTCTATCATAGCCAGCATTAACTTTTCAGCAATTTGAGCTACAGTAGCTCTTCTGCAGGATCAGACCAGGTGGGCTAGACTTTGCTCACCATGTGCATCAATGAGCCTTGGGTGCCCATGATCCTGTTGCTGGTTCAGCACTTACTGTTCTTTGGACCACTTTTGGTAGGTACTGACCACTGTGTACCGGAAACACCCCACAAGACCTGCAGTTTTGGAGATGCTCTGACCCAGTTGTCTAGCCAACACAATTTGGCCCTTGTTAAAGTCTCTCAGATCCTTACGCTTGCCCATTTTTCCTGCGTCCAAGATATATACTTCAAGAACTGACTGTTCACCTGCTGCCTAATATATCCCACTCCTTTAAAGGTGCCACTGTAAAGAGATAATCAATGTTATTTACGTAACTGTCAGTGGTTTTAATGTTTTGGCTGATCGGTGTACATGGGTGTTCTATCTGAATGAGGGATGCTTTCTCTTGTCTTCTTTTTTCGTTCTTTTATACACACACATGCAGGTACACACACACACACACACACACACACACACACACACACACACACACACACACACACACACACACACAATTTATGGCTGACATGAGTGTTGCAGTGTTGAGAAGAAATAAGGTTTAAATAACACATATGTAACTGGATTCACTCCAAATAGACTGACCGAAGCAGAAAGATAAACATATTTCATCATTCAAGCTCCCCCTTATCCCTGAGCAGAACACACAATCTACCTTGTAGGGAAACAATATGGACTTCTTAAACAAGCCTCAAAGACACTGCAAGCTAAATTACTCCAGCTGTGGGTATAATGTGCACAAAATAATGTAAAAATTGGCAGATAATAAAGGTGGATGTGTTCCTTAAATGCCCAAAGACAATGAAACAGATTAAATCACTGAACTGGATAAAATGATTTACGGCAAAAGCTGGTAGTATAGCCAGTTCTTCCCTCTTGATTGATATAGAATCGTTGATAGGGAGCAGGGACCATATTGAAGAGCCATACAAAGAGCCACCGAACATGTCTAACTCTGGGGCAATAAAGTTGCATATGCTGTACAGCTGTGCAATGAAAGCTGAATGTCACTTTGCAATGTCGCACAGAACTTTCAAACAGAAGACCTCGTGGATTATTACTCGAGTCAAACACCCTAGTCTAGTCTAAATGAACTTGATAAGAAATAGGAAAGATTTATTGACATATTAGCCTTGATGCGAGGAGCAGAGGAAAGACTAGAGAACCAGGTGGAGGTGCACAGGGCTGGGCGGTGTGCATTGGTGGGGAATTGTGTGTGTGTGTGTGTGTGTGTGTGTGTGTGTGTGTGTGCTGGGGGGGGATGTTTGTTGTGCTTATTGCCTGACCTCGTGTAATATTACAGTGGAACTCTGCGCCGAGGTTGAAAAGGTGGTGGTGGTACTGGTGGTGTTGGTGGTGCGGGGAGCAGTTGGAGCCACAATCCTGCACATTGTTCCCATTCTCCCCTCATCTCTTCCTCTACCCCCTCCTCCTCCTCCTCGAGTCAGTTGCTCCTATTCGCCCTCTCTTCACCCCTCCTGCCGGTCCCCTGTTGCCCTGACCCTGATCATGCCCTGGGTGGATGATGTTACAGGAAGCTGGATGCTCACGGAGAGATAGGGCCACTCCTTGGTGACAGCTCCCTCTTCACTTCCTCTGTGACGGGGTGCCTGGAAGAGCAGAGATGAGTTAGATGTAAGCGGAGGGGACAGACAGTTTTTTGACATGGTCATGAAATGACAAAACTTTAATTTGTGATTGCCAGTGTTGACAAAATTGTCCTTGTTACTCTGTACATCATTGTGTATTTTGATTGTTAGTCATCACATGTTGTAAGACATTCCAGCGCTTGTAAAACACATCAGATTTTTTTGTTTTTTTTGTTAAAGTAGGCCATCGTATGGGAGACTCGATTTCCTGCAGCTGATTTACTTTATTAACTGCAGCAGTCAGGACAACTAATCTGTCTCTCCATTGGTTGAATATAATGCACAGTTCACAACTGAGAACTGCCTCCAACATGTTATGATAAGAAAAATACATACGGTTAACGATAATTGAGAGAAACAGAAGAACTGCCCTCAGGCTATTGAGAAGAGCCGGGGGGAGAAGTAGTGCAAGAGGCAAAAAAATAAATAAAAACAACCCAAAAACAAACTGTGACAAAAGGAATATTTCATCAGATTTTCTCACTGCATTTATCGCTGGGTGCAAATGGGTCCCAACATCAACCCCTGTGTGTTACTGCTGCATTCCCCCCTCCTGTTCCAGTCCACATGGAAACACAACGAGGGGTCTGTTAGCCCCTGGAGACAGCATTGTCAACTCGAGGCTGGCCAGGGGTTGTAACACGATTTTTTTCCATCGTGTTGATGTGGCAGGGTGGCAGCCGCACCTCCCTCTCCCTTAGCAAGCTGGGTGGGCTGCCTAGTCAACTCCAGGAGCCCCTCCTTCATCTCACCTTGGCTGTAGGGGCTTCTGTGTCAGCTACGGCGGAGGTGTTTACCCAAAGCGGCCCTGGAGGAGCTCCAGCCCGTGCATGTGGTAGGTGTTCCCTTCCCTCCGGCCAGACTTCAGAAAGCGACAAATTCACCGATACACTGAGGCTGACAACACCCAGCAGCCCCATACAGGCTGCCTTCCAGTGATAACTGGTTGGGAACACGGTGACTTAAAAGAGGCTACTGCAAGTGAGAACAGGCAGAGAATATGCCCCTTTCAAACACCAACAGACTTACTTTGTTGTTTGCATTGGGGTTTTATGTCCCCCTTCCTTTATAGTTATTTATATTTGTATCCTATTTTTCTCTTGACTGTATTGCATGATCTGAGGATAAAACGATCTCTTTTCCCCATGAGGGTTATTCATTTCTAATCGAATCTGATCTAATCTCACAACTAATTGCTACTGGACTCCATGTTTGCTAATTGCCCATGCGCTGGCACAGCGTCCTAAAGTTGAGCTAAAATCAAGTGACTTCTGTATGGGCCCAGATGTCTCCGACTCAATCCAGTCTTAAAATTAGACACTTACCAGACCTCGAAAGTAAAGTGAACATAGGAGGATGTGTCAGCTTTGTCTGGCCATTAGGCTCCATAACAAGTTTTCCGGTAAAGAAAAACTTTGATGGGGACAACGGCCGGAGGTTATCACCCATCAAATGCAATTGAGGCCCATGGAGCAAATGGGAAGATGTTATCTGCCAACTAAAAGGACCAGACCATTGGATCAGGCCATATAGTAGTTAGCAGTCCCCTACATCCGAGAGCAGAAAAAAAGAGGCAAATAGACAGCAGCAAAAAACATAGAATGTGTGCGTGTACACTAAATTCTGATATCTTGTGTTATGATTTCTAAACCTTTATTTAACCAGAGAAAGTTGACTGAGCATGAATGCTTCTTTTCAGAAACAATACTCCTCATTCATACCAACAGCTGAGGCTACTCACTGCAGTCGGCTGCACTGAGCAGTTCGACTTGAGGAGTCAGGATTTATTTTGCTCAAGGGTGGTAGTTGCTGAGGGAGGGAAGGGAAAGAGTTTCCCACTAACTTTGTACACCCCTCCCTGAGATTCACACCGGTGATGTTTATGTCACCCGTCGGCCTCTGTAACATCCAAGCTACAACTCTCCTGCAGAAATGAGTGTCTACGGAAAGGCTGTCCAAACTGTAGAGCGGCATGCTCCCTGCCAACCCTATTAGCCATATAGTGCATATGCTTAAGACAGTGTCCCCACAAATATAGCCTACAAATTCTCTCCAAACTAACAACATACTGTACAATGCAGTGGAATGAGGTTGAGATGTCAATACACGACCCATGTCAATTTATTTGGTAAATTCGGGGGTTGAGATGGCTGATGCGTTTTTAAACTACCAGACATCATTAGGAAGGTCTAACTCTATTTTAAGAAATCTATGTGCTGGTAAAGTGCACATGGTTGGTGAATTTTGGGATGTAGCAGCCAATATGGGAGAGGGACCAAACAAAAGATTAGTCAGTCTCCCTCCCTAAGTAACATTGGGTGCAAAAGCAATAACAGAGTTGTTAAATGTTCTTTTCTTCTCCAGATGAATTTATTAGGCTTGTGTGGCAAAATTATTTTTTTTCGATAACATTTTATTAACTGTCAAACAGCCTTCACAGAATCAATCACTAGCATATTAATACTCTTATCTAAATCGTATTGGCCTTCTCTCCCCAGTTTATCCTTTTTCTCAATTCCCCTCAGCCTTCTTGGTCTCTTGATGAAAGCAAAACTAAATGCAATCAATTTTACTGTCTAATAATTTTCATTCCCATTTACATTTTGCTTTGATGATGCAAGGCATAAAGTGCTGCACAGCAGTGTCAACTTGGCGCGCACACACACACACACACACACACACACACACACACACACACACAGGCATGCAGTCATTTCCTGAGTTACGATAATGGTAGGGGAATAGGTAAAGTTTTTCTGAGGACATTCTCCTTTCCATCTTTAACTCAAGACATGCATGCCCTGTGGGAAGGTGCAGCAGAATTGGTCACCTTAAACCAAATCCCTCTTTTATTCTGTGCTTGATGTTAATGAACAATCGCATTTGTTCTTGGAACAACAGGAATGGATAATTCTGGTATGGAAAAAAGGGAAATAGGGATGATGAAATTGGGGGGGGAGAGAGAGAGAGAGAGAGAGAGAGAGAGAGAGAGAGAGAGAGAGAGAGAGAGAGAGAGAGAGAGAGAGAGAGAGAGAGAGAGAGAGAGAGAGAACAGTAGGCTTGGCAGACTGCAGTGCAGCTCAGTGTTTAAGTAAGTGAGCTGATCCACAATGGCTGCTGCATCTCAAATCTTCTCTGTCACTTTTACCGACTAGCTTTCTGAAATAGAATAGGACCTTTGAATGTTGGCTGTCTGACTGCCAGAGCAGCTGAAAAAGTAGACCAACTTAATAGCCGCTGCCAGAATAGACCAGCATTTGGCTGGTGACGTGTATTAAATTGGCACAATGAACAAGATAATACCCACTTTGTCGTCCCCTGTCTCCCCCAGTGGAGCTTGCTGTGGCTGGCTGCCTGCTTTGCTGGGGCTCCGACTGGGAGAACTGGGGAGCCAACGGTGGATCTCTGCCCCGGTGAGCACTGTTGTGGTTACCTGCCATACTGATGTCAGGTGTGCGGGGAATCATAGGACGGCTTGCAAACGCAGGAACTTGCTCACTACTAAGAACAAGGAGGGGAGGAAGAGAGGATTTGAAAATAGATAGATAGATAAATAAATAAACTTCTCATGGACTATGTTTCACATTCAGCAGTTGAACATGTCCTTCCTATACAACCAATTAGCTGTTCATATGTGGAATTATTTGTGATTATAATTCAGTTATTTCTAGGGTCTTTTTTTACAAAGTAATATATCATCGAGGTGAGGTGACTGAAACCTGATGGAAAACAACAACCCTAATGAAAAGAAAATGTCACAGTGGGAGGTGAGAGTGTGGTAGTGACTGTTTAATTTATTAAGGATTATAAATTGAATTAGGAGACATATCTGGGCTGCATTAAGTAGGACAGCCTTTGGACTGTGGAATATTTGTTTTAACAGGAGAGGCATTGTTCAAAATGAACCCATTTTTCATCTGATGGACAGTTTAAGAGCTGTATGATACAACAGCCACAGACAGAGTTTCATTTCATAACAGCTTCAAAGCTCTCCCATCCACCACCGACTCCATTCACCTGCTAGCCTTTCCTCCATGGGCATAATAGATAACCTGCCCGGATATGAAATTAACCTTGCAAATGTCTCCTTGCCCTAACATTTGATAGCATCTATTTCACTCCATTTCTGGCGACACAATACCCAGCAAAGAATGCCTCATCGATACTTCCCAGGGATATTTGGTATTCCCAAAAGTACAGGGTAGCAAATTCTAGTCATAACTGCACAGAGGATTTAAAATATTCATGGGTATCGGCAGTGAATGAAGATTAAATGGAATAAAAATTCAGGATGATAAAAGTGCACGAATCTATAGCACCTATAAAAACTGCAAATAGAACATATTTAATTGTATTTCATAATCTCGCCAATACGGTATGTGAGTAACAAGGGTACAAAAACACAAGTAAGAAGTCCAAGTATATGCTGCTGTTATGTACCTACAATGTGTTGTTATGCTGTTTTAATCATATCATGTATTAGGATACCTTGATTATGTTTTTATGAAATATACTTACAATAGTATATTCAGCGTAACCGAAAAAATGTCCCTGCGAATAAAGGAAATAGAACTGCGTTGGATGGCAGCCAATACAATAGCTGTTCTGCCTCCAACCACACAGCGCAAAACTGTAACAATGCCTTTTATCTGGCTGGAACCAAAACGAATGACTTCCAATGAAGCAATCCTACTACACCCCACTGGACAACAAATTTTTTCAAACGTTTTGCTTCCTGAAAAACAATTAGATTATGACAGACAATGTCAAGCTGAACACAAAAATAATTTCTGATTTGCTGTATCACATAGGAATTTGGAGAAACATTAAAATAAATATTATTGAATTTAACATCTTTAATCACATAAAGATGCTGATACATTGTGGTAGTTAAACTGAGTTTAAAATGTTTTGCAGCTGATTTTTGTTTGTACTCAGCATCTGGTGCCTCTTATGTCAGTGTCCAACAATAGTCGGCCAGCACTGATGGATTCCAGTTGCCCTGATACCTCTTTTCCATGGTCGCAATGTCCTGGTGAAACCTTTCAACATGGTCGTCACTGACTGCGCCAAGATCAGCAGGGAAGAAGTCCAAGTGTGAATGCAGAAAATGAATTTTCAATGACATGTTGCACTTCATGGTTTTGTATACTTTAAGTATGTTGTCAAGCAGCTCAATGTAGTTTGGTGCTCTGTATGCCAAGAAAATTCTCAACAACATCCTTAAATGTCTTCCATACTATTTTCTCTGGCCCCACTAGCAGATCTTCTAACTCCCTGTCATTGATGACCTGTTTGATTTGTGGACCAACAAAAATGCCTTCCCTAATCTTGGCATCAGTTATTTTTGGAAACATCTGTCTCAAATAGTGAAATCCATCACCTTCTTTGTTCATTGCTTTCACAAAAAAATTTCATCAATCCGAGTTTTATATGAAGAGGAGGCAGAAATATCTTAGTTGGGTTGACAAGTGGTTTATGCACCATACTTTTCTGTCCTGGAATGAAATGCTTATGGAGCGGCCAGTTCTTTTTAATGTGACTATTTATTTTTTAATAGCTATCCCGTTCACAAAGGAAACAATGGTACTTTGTATATCTGAGCTGCATTCCTAGTATTCATTTTTCTTCTGCTTCCGGTGTGGGAAGATGGTGGCGCAAATTCATGTTTGCGGCGGCCTCACCCAGTACCATCGATGCAGTGTCTTTGTCCATGTCTGCGTATAAGTTTGTCTTTGTTTGATGGCTGGGAGAGCTGCTGGATCAGCTGGGAGAGCTTGGTCTGCTGCGTCCTGTGGGTCCAAGGACCATGGCCCTGACTGAAGCTGCGTCCAAAGAGGAAACAACGAAGGCGGTCTGACAGGACATGGAAGCAGGGCATGCTAAGCTAACTGCTAGCCTATGCAGACCGGCAGTTACGACAGTCATCCTGGCTGGTGTTCGTTCTCCTGGACAGTGATTTTTAAAAAATAATTTTTTTAGTTTAGATATATGTAGTAGTTTGGATGTGTGTTCTTGTAGTTCTTGTAGTTTTTGGATGTGTTTTTGTCATTGTGTTGCACTGCTGTGGGCTGGGGGAAATGATGTTTCATTTCATGTGTGCAAGTGCATGAAATGAAATGACAGTGTTTCTGATTTCTGATAGTAGCAGTGCCAATACTTTTAGATCACCACAGATGTCCCAGTCGTAATTGCTGTACTGTGTGATTCAACAACAATTCCATGTTACTGTAGGTTTCTTTCACATGTACTGTATAGCCAATGGGTACTGAAGGGTGGACATTGCTATTTTGTAACAGGACAGCTTTCAGGCTCAACTTTGATGAACCTATAAAAAGAAGCCATTGTTGTGGGTCATGCACACAACCCAAAGCCATAAACAATCCATCAATGTCAGTATAGAAACGGAGGTTGTCACCCTGCGTAATGAAGTGTGTCAGATGTTCTTCACGGTTCCGAAAGATAGACATTTTTGTACCTGGAGACAGCAAACCCCATCCTTGCAATCTTGAACCAAGTAGTTCTGCTTTAGCTTTTGACAAATCTAAGTCCCTGACCAGGTCATTTAATTCTGGCTGTGTTATCAGATGAGGATAACCAGGCATAAAGGATTCAACATCTGGATCAGTGTCATTTTCCACATCTGGTTCATGCATTGTGGCATCTTCATCTGCCTCATCTAAGCTCCATGTCTGGTGGCTTCAGTTCTGGCAAACTGTCATCATGTAGCACTGGTCTCATGGCTGAAGGCAGATTGGAGTATTCAATAGATTTCTTATTTTTAGTAGAGAAGCCAGATACATTGGTCAGACAGAGGTAACAGTCTGTCACGTGATCCTTCTGTTCTCGCCATATCATTGTGACTGCAAATGGCATTGCTTTCCCTTCCGAGTACCTCTGAGCCAAGCTCTCAGGTTGACTGCACATGTTGCACAACAAATGTGAGGAGCCCAGGGTTTTTCTTGGTCACCAATTTTACATCTGAGGTGGAGCTCATAGGCTTTCTAAATAAGTGCAGTCATGGTGTGTCTTTCAGCCTTAAGCGTATACTTGCCACCATGGGCGACATTTGGGTCCCAAAATTGGGGGGGGCAAAGATTTTTTTAAATCACATAATTGTATCAATGTAAAAGTACAACTAGTGTGCAATAAACAAAACATGCGGTTTCAATGTCAAATGTGTATCCAAAGGAGTTGAATCAAGTGCAACTGTATATCCGTGAAGACGTTTCGCCTCTCATCCAAGAGGCTTCCTCAGTTCGTGCCTGTCTGACTAGACCAAGCTAGTCTGACTGGCTGGTGATGAGACTCAGAATTTACCCTCTAGGAGTCGTTGTCAGAGGTATTGATATGCGTGGCTCTTTGTGATCCGATGTTTACCAACGCCCGTCGCTAACAGAGCCATATATATGCGTGGCTCTTTTGTGTACCGATGTTATGGCCGCGCCCGTCGTTATCGGAGCTATTGATAACATGGTTTGCTTCAGATCGTTACATTGCCCCCAGCGGCTCGTAGGTGTAATTACAGCAAATAATATTTGTATATTTTTAAATTACGTTATATGATACATTATTTTAATTATTCTTTGTGAGTGAGGGGGGGAATTTGCCCCCCCGTAATGTCACCCATGCTCGCCACAGATGTAACAGAATGTATCGCAGCTGTTGCAACATTGACGAGACATTTCTGCTGTATTAAATCTTCCTGAAGACAATAAATCTTATTGTTCAGTATACCACTATGCTATTGCCTGAAGGACATGTGCATCAACATGTGTACAAACAGCATCTGTAAATGTGAGAAGCTTTTATAGCCTGTCTGCCAGCATCTAACTTGACTAACCATGCCCAGGCATGCCTGAGACAAAATTTGCATAGCACCTACACTGAGTGCATGCCCAGGCATGCTGGGACTGACCAAAACAGCTTGCTTTGTGGGCAATACACTAGTAGACTTAAAATATGACAAGAAATCACAAAAATAGGCTATATCTACAAAACGGTTTGTGATAGGAAAATTTCAAGGTGATTTTTGTGATCAGCAGCCCAAAATCCACAAAATCCACCCAAAAGTGTTCAGGAAGCAAACTCTTCATTGCCGAGTGAATAGATTCAGATGCATTCTACGCATGGCAGTGAGCTAAGTAAACTTCAGCCAACTTGATATTCCACATATCCCCACTTGTGATAAACTTTAATCTTCTTGTTGGGTTGTGTGTTAGAAAAGTCATGCACTGTGACATGTTGAATATTCCTGACTCTTACTCATAATTTTATATAACTATTATTTTACTTCACCCTGTGCTTGCTAAAAATGTTGAACAAAAATTGTTTGGCAATGCAATGTTAAGGGCTCATTGAAATCAATGGGTAGGGTAAACAAATGTCTAAACTAGCTCACTAAAAATTAGGGTTAACAGCAGCTGTTTGTTGGGGATGCTAAAAGGCAAATGTAAAACCTCTTCCCCCATGTAAGAAAAGTATCTGGTTAAAAGCGTAGTGGTCTATTCCATTGCCTACCAACACGGAGAAGGTGGTTCAAATCCCTGCGTTACCTCCGGCTTGGTTTGGTGTCCCTACAGACACAATTGGTCATGTTTGCGGGTGAGAAGCCGGATGTGGGTATGTGTCCTGGTCGCTGCACTAGTGCCTCATCTGGTCAGTCGGGGGCCCCTTTTTGGGGGGGATAGCGTGATTCTCCTGTGTGCTATGTCCCCCTGGCGAAACTCCTCACTGTCAGGTGAAAAGGAGCGGCTGGCGATTCCACATGTATCAGAGGAGACGTGGTAGTCTGCAGCCCTCTCTGGATTGGCAGAGGGGGTGGAGCAGCGACCGGGATGGCTCGGAAGAGTGGGGTAATTGGCTGGATAATTGGGGAGGAAAAGGGGGAAAAAATCCAAAAAAAACAAAACAAAAAATAAAGTGCAGGTGCATCTCAAAAAATGGCTAGACTGTTCATTATTTTCTGTAATTTAATTCAAAAAGTGAATCTTTCATATATTCTAGATTCATTACACATAAAGTGAAATATGTCAAGCCTTTTTTGTTTTAATCTTGATGATTATGGCTTACAGCTCATGAAAATAAAAAATCCAGTATCTCAAAATATTAGAATATTACATAAGACCAATAAAAAAAAGGATTTATAATACAGAAATGTCGACCTTCTGAAAAGTGTGTTCATTTATGCACTCAATACTTGGTCAGGGCTCCTTTTGCACTGCATCAATGCGGTGTGGCATGGAGGCAATCAGCCTGTGGCACTGCTGAGGTGTTATGAAGCCCAGGTTGCTTTGATAGCGGCCTTCAGCTCGTCTGCATTGTTGGGTCTCGTGTCTCTCATTTTCCTCTTGACGATATGGGGTTCAGGTCAGGCGAGTTGGCTGGCGTCTCTCATCTTCCTCTTGACAAAATATACCCTATAAGTCAAAGAAGGTCATTGCTGAAAGGGCTGGCTGTTCGCAGAGTGCTGTATCAAAGCATATCCATGGAAAGTTGACTGGAAGGGAAACGTGTGGTAGGAAAAGGTGTACAAGCAACAGGGATGACCGCAGCCTTGAGAGGATTGTCAAGCAAGGCCGATTCAAGAACTTGGGGGAGTTTCACAAGGAGTGGACTGAGGCTGGAGTCAGTGCATCAAGAGCCACCATGCACAGACGTGCCCAGGAACTGGGCTACAAGTGTCACATTCCTAGTGTCAAGCCACTCCTGAACCAGAGACAACGTCAGAAGCGTCTAACCTGGGCTAAGGAGAAAAAGAACTGGACCGTTGGTCAGTGGTCCAAAGTCCTCTTTTCAGATGAAAGTAAATGTTGCATTTCATTTGGAAATCAAGGTCCCAGAGTCTGGAGGAAGAGTGGTGAGGTACATAATTCAAGTTGCTTGAAGTCCAGTGTGAAGTTTCCACAGTCGGTGATGATTTGGGGTGCCATGTCATCTGCTGGTGTTGGTCCACTGTGTTTCATCAAGCCCAGAGTCAACGCAGCCGTCTACCAGGAGATTTTAGAGCACTTCATGCATCCGTCTGCTGACAAACTTTATGGAGATGATGATTTCATTTTCCAGCAGGACTTGGCACCTGCCCACAGTGCCAAAACTACCATGGTATTACTGTGCTTGATTGGCCAGCCAACTTGCCTGACCTGAACCCCCATAGAGAATCTATGGGGTATTGTCAAGAGGAAAATGAGAGACACCAGACCTAACAATGCAGACGAGCTGAAGGCCGCTATCAATGCAACCTGGAGTTCCATAACACCTCAGCAGTGCCACAGGCTTATTGCCTCCATGCCACGCCGCACTGATGCAGTAATTCGTGCAAAAGGAGCCCTGACCAAGTATTGAGTGCATAAATGAACATACTTTTCAGAAGGTCGACATTTCTGTATTATAAATCCTTTTTTTTATTGGTCTTACGTAATATTCTAATATTTTCAGATACTGGATTTTTTATTTTCATGAGCTGTAAGCCGTAATCATCAAGATTAAAACAAAAAAAAGGCTTGACATATTTCACTTTATGTGTAATGAATATAGAATATATGAAAGTTTCACTTTTTGAATGAAATCACAGAAAATAATGAACTTTTCCAGAATATTCTAATTTTTTGAGTTGCACCTGTAAAACGCTAATAAAAAAAACAAACAAGATATTTACATTTTGTTTATTGAGATGATAGGGACTCAGTGTCATGTTCAAGGGCACAATGACAGGACACATGATGGTTGATAGTCACATAGCCCACTGCTGAGAATGAAGGGGTCAATTTCTACCTACTGGACAATTGCTCCAACCACACCGGGTATCCCTTTACCCCAGCCTCTGGCAGTAGAGTGTTTAAGTTTTAGGGACACTACCAACCCAATACATTCCTGTTTGAAGAGCACTGTTTAACACATAGTTAAGTGCATTTGAACTGACCTGTGTCATTTCATCTCTCTCTGATCTGTAACTTTTTACACCTGAATGCTAAATGACTCGATAAGTCCTTAGGGGTACGGAAGTGTGTAATTGAATGAATGTGAAGTGGAGCATCGCTGACCATGAGCGATAGTGCTCAGTTGACCTGGCCAGAGGAAATAGGGATAAAAGGAGAATAAGATAAAATAATAAATACACCCAGAGCTTGGCGAGGGTTTATTTACTCTGTGTTGCTGTGAGTTACTAAATTTCTGCATTGCTATGATTCTATTGACCCCCCCCCCCCACACACACACACAGAAACACACCCCTGCTCATCAAGTCTTCCAGTTAACAGTGGGAGGAAATGACGCCATTTTGTAGAGGTGTCTTAATGTTCCTGGAGTTGAAGGTGGAGGTGGTGGTGGGGCTAATTAAAGTGTGGTTTCCTAGGACGTATTACACTCAGGAGTCAAGTTCCTTTGGGATTTTGTGTGTGTGTGTGTGTGTGTGTTGGGGGGGGGTAACAGGAGTAAAGGGTAGGGGAGGGGTGGCTGAATGGGCCTCTTTGTGGCCACTGCTCGTTTAAACGCATGTCACAGACCGGCTTGACGATGCTGAGTCATGAATCAACATGGAATCCCATCTAGGGTAAAACCCCACCTCCAAGCCGCCTCTGACCCTGCGTCTCCAAATCTAGTTTACTCTCAACTCCTCTCTTCTTTTCATCTGCCTCTCAATACATGCCCTCTGTTGAATTCAGCATTGTGAAGAGAGCCACATATACAAGGAGTGGAGGAGACAGAGGGGGTGAGTAGAGATGCAGAGGAAGCGATAACAATGAATCTCCAGGAAACTCTTTGTTCCAACACTGGTGTGTAAGCATTGAGCTAGCAATGTCACAGTCTGTCACGCAGCTCGCTAACCGTTAGCCTTGCACGTTTCTGTATGAAGGGTTTCAGCCCGCGGCACCACTAAGACACAGATAAGTCCCTGTTACTACCAAGTGGGAAAGGACCTGACCTGTTTCTGTGACTGCACCACTATGAGTTCACACCACTGTGAGTCCACACTTGGCCTAAAAATGGCTACTCTGTGTCTCCAAAGGAAGTGTTTAATTGATGGTTTGGTCTGCATCACTTTCATCCTGTTTCTCTCTACATCTCTTTAGACTGGCTGTGTACACACTGTGGCTAGACTGCCTCCGAGGCGTCACTAAAATTTTCAACCAAATTGGAGTCAGCCAAATGATATGGCATTGGAAGTACAGCCTCTGGGTTCGCAGGCGATGCCTACATTGCACATAAGGCTCTGGCTGGAGGGTTGTGAAGGTTTTGAAGAGAAGAAGATACACTCACTGGCCACTTTATTAGGTACACCTTGCTAGTACCAGGTTGGACCCCTTTTGCCTTCAGAACTGCCTTAATCCTTCGTGGCATAGATTCAACAAGGTACTGGAAACATTCCTCAGAGAGTTTGGTCCATATTGACATGATAGCATCACGCAGTTGCTGCAGATTTGTCGGCTGCACATCCATGATGCGAATCTCCCGGTCCACCACATCCCAAAGGTGCTCTATTGGATTGAGATCTGGTGACTGTGGAGGCCATTTGAGTACAGTGAACTCATTGTCATGTTCAAGAAACCAGTCTGAGATGATTCGAGCTTTATGACATGGCGTGTTATCCTGCTGGAAGTAGCCATCAGAAGATGGGAACACTGTGGTCATAAAGGGATGGACATGGTCAGCAACAATACTCAGGTAGGCTGTGGTGTTGACACGATGCTCAATTGGTACTAAGGGGCCCAAAGTGTGCCAAGAAAATATCCCCCACACCATTACACCACCACCACCAGCCTGAACCGTTGATACAAGGCAGGACGGATCCATGCTTTCATGTTGTTGACGCCAAATTCTGACCCTACCATCCGAATGTCGCAGCAGAAATCGAGACTCATCAGACCAGGCAACGTTTTTCCAATCTTCTATTGTCCAATTTTGGTGAGCCTGTGCGAATTGTAGCCTCAGTTTCCTGTTCTTAGCTGACAGGAGTGGCACCCGGTGTGGTCTTCTGCTGCTGTAGCCCATCTGCCTCAAGGTTCGACGTGTTGTGCGTTCAGAGATGCTCTTCTGCATACCTCGGTTGTAATGAGTGGTTATTTGAGTTACTGTTGCCTTTCTATCAGCTCGAACCAGTCTGGCCATTCTCCTCTGACCTCTGGCATCAACAAGGCATTTTCTGAACTGGCATGAACTGCCGCTCACTGGATATTTTCTCTTTTTCGGACCATTCTCTGTAAACCCTAGAGATGGTTGTGCGTGAAAATCCCAGTAGATCAGCAGTTTCTGAAATACTCAGACCAGCCCGTCTGGCACCAACAACCATGCCACGTTCAAAGTCACTTAAATCACCTTTCTTCCCCATTCTGATGCTCGGTTTGAACTGCAGCAGATCGTCTTGACCATGTCTACATGCCTAAATGCATTGAGTTGCTGCCATGTGATTGGCTGATTAGAAATTTGCGTTAACGAGCAGTTGGACAGGTGTGCCTAATAAAGTGGCCGGTGAGTGTATATCAGTACAACAGACTGTTTGTGTGTGTGCATTTGTGTCTCTTTTCTTTAAATCAATCTTTAAGTAGGTAGCCCCATGACAAGTATGTCTTTTTTTCAAGGTAGTACCAGCTAAGAGAGGCGCAACAAGGCAAACAGTAAAGGTGCTGACAAGACAACATACAGAATAATTCAAACGCAAACACAAACAAAATCGCAACAGCAAAAGCAAAACTACACTTACCAAAAGAAGTGCTCCATAAGGCAGCAGTCTAAAATGATACCCACAGCATCACAATAAGGCCAACCCCACTGAACACAACCCAGACAGATCCCTGCTAGGTTTTCCACAATCTCTCATTAACAGTTTTAACACACTACAAGACACCAACCAGTGCTTTCAACTTTAAGCCCTTTTGCAGTAAGTATGGTGATGATGGAGCAAAAAAAAAAAAATTGGAAGCTCATTTACCTAATCCTGTGTGTGTGTGAGAGAGAGAGGGGGGGGAGAAAGTGTGCACGCACTTGTGTATAGGTAGACTGTGTGCTTATGTTTGTGTATGAATCCACCTGGCAGAACGTCCATTTCGTTCCTCTCTGGAGCCTCCTCCCTCTCTGGCTCTCTCTTCATCTTCCCCGTGTAACCCCAACTCCTGGGACGGACTGCCACACTCTGAGTCTGAGAGAGAGAGAGACAGACAGACAGAGAGAGAGAGAGAGACAGACAGACAGACAGACAGACAGACAGACAGACAGACAGACAGAGAGAGAGAGAGAGAGAGAGAGAGAGAGAGAGAGAGAGAGAGAGAGAGAGAGAGAGAGAGAGAGAGAGAGAGAGAGAGAGAGAGAGAGAGAGAGAGAGAGAACGGAGAGATAGTGATAGACAGAGACAGATAGAGGGGGAACAACATCACACTATTGCGGCAATAACGAGTTTTTCAATTCCAAATTTAACTCATATGATGAACACATTCGCATTTCAAACTGCTAATAGTTACTACTACCACATTTACACTGCTACATAGTACTGAAGCTACCTGCATTTAACTCTTAACTATCGCCTATCATGGAGTTGAGAGCATGGAAGAAGCTATAAGAGAAGCTCTGACACTGTATTGTGTTGTTTCAGCTTGGCAATTCATTTCAGCATGCTTCTCTCGCCAATATCAACAAAACCAGAATATGAATTTGGCACAAGATAGGCCGATACAGGTATTTGCCATTTGTGACCTGTAAACTTAAGTGACTTGAAATACTTAAATTTTTCTGGTAAGCTTTTGGTGGTGCTTCCTTGTCTGGACACTGGACATCACATCAAAGAAATTCAATATGAAAAGAAGTAAGAAATGCAGGAAGACGGGAAATGAAACAGTCCCACAAATATGCATTCGCCCTCAGCTACGCACAGCCTTTGCAAAATACAATGTACTTTGTTTGTAGGACAAACAACAGACAAAAAGATACGGTATTTTGATATTTTGATGAAGTTAAATAACTGTTTAGAAATGCTCCTGAAAATAAACTATCCAAAAAAATAACCTTTACTTGCAGTATAGTGGTAAATGTCAGATATACTGGTAAATTTCAATCGGGGCTAAAATGTAGTAACTCAGACGGATATGCATGGGTAAGTGTAAACACAGAGAAACAGACCGACAGACACACAAACACTAGGGATGGGTACTGAAACCCAGTATCAAAATAGGCACTAGGCACCAGTGCTAAATTATTAAAGACCGTAGTATTGATAAGCTCTGACGTTAATGGTTCTGCTATCAATGTTGTAGAAACTAAGAAAATAAATGTCCTATTTATTTAGGCTACACGAATGTTATCTTGCATCTTTTATCTCACCAGCTCCATTTCTAATTTGCAATAAGATAAGATATTTGCCTATGATGCATTTTTGCTATTCCCAATCCAGAAGAGATCTCTCTCGGAGCCTGTTGTATGCACGAGTCAAGGGGCGGGGCCAGCTCTCCTCCTCTCTCTCTCTCAGATGTGCACACACATACACACACACAGACCCAGTCTGCTCTTAGTGACAAGGGCAGAGAGAACTAAATGGTCAAAAGTCTGGTTATATTTCATGAGAGTTGATGCTGATAATGCTCATTGCAACAAGTTTTTTGCATGTAAGGGCGGAGACACAAGCAATCTTTCGAAACATCTAGCGAAAGTGCATCAAATACAGGTGGAGAAATGCAGTTTTTAACTATAGCAGGGGTAGGCAATCTTATCCAGAAAGGGCCGGTGTGGGTGCAGGTCTTTGTTCCAACCAAGCAGTGTCTCCTAATGAAGTTCCTCAGCAAATAATCTACTGGTTGATTAGTGGGATCAGGTGTGTAATTGCTCGGTTGGAACAAAAACCTGCACCCACACCGGCTCTTTCTGGATAATATTGCCCACCCGATAGCTCGTAGTTAATCTCTTGTTGCCCCATCCACCTCAGGTATACTATGCATGCTAGCAGCCTAGAGCCCACACGGAGTTAACTAAATTATACAAACATGGACCTGTAACAGGTATAAAGAACATAGATCAATGTGAACTTACAACTGAAGTACAGATTCAGCACTAGACCCAACCAAGAAACCTTATACCATAGATAGATATGGGCCTACAAATGCCATGCTAGCCCTTTCACTGATGCTCAAATCTGAATGCAACTCACATCCCAATGCAACATATAATGCAAAATATCATTGTTTTCCATCATAAATAGAATACTCTTTATTAGTAATTTTATACATACATACAAATGAAATTTACTCTCTGCATTTTAACCCATCCTATTGTATAGGAGCAGTGGGCAGCCGCCGTGCAGCACCCAGGGACCAACTCCAGTTATCTCTTCCTATTGCCTTGGTCAGGGGCACAGACAGGAGTATTAACCCTAACATGCATGTCTTTTTTGATGGTGGGAGGGGACCGGGGTGCCCGGAGGAAACCCACGCAGATGCAGAAACCGCATGCATGAGGCAGAAATGCAAAACCATTACAGAGTATGTTCAAAAAAATCATCACAGCCATATATTAAATTAGGCAGGTCCAATAATGACTGTTGCAAGCAAGCATAGGGAAGATATGCATGGCCTGAAATTTGATGTTCTCTCTGTGTCTGCATGGGTTTCCTCCGGGTGCTCCGGTTTCCCCCCACAGTCCAAAGACATGCAGGTCAGTTGAATCGGCTGTACTAAGTTGTCCTTAGGGGTGTGTGTGTGTGTGTGTGTGTGTGTGGGGGGGGGGCTGTGATGGCCTGGCGGCCAGTCCAGGGTGTCTTCCCGCCTGCCATCCAATGACTCCTGGGATAGGCTCCAGCATCCCCATGACCCTGAGAGCAGGATAAGCGGTTTGGATAATGGATGGATGGAATGGGTTAATGATTAAAAGTAACATCCTGTCCAGGCATGAAGAAATAAAGCAATGTTAATTCTTTTCTGTCCTGGGTATGACAAACTGCAACTGTCGGGTCGTCGGCGACTAAACCGGCACCCCCACTTCAACCCTTGGGTTGTTGTGAGGAGGGTGTGTGGACATCGAGCAGGACTAAAAACAAAACCTGTCAAAGGGCGGATGAGTTCCTCTGTGAACCAACGGCCATCCATACCCGGAGAGGAGATAGGGACCACCAAGTACTCCCCCTACTGAAACACAATGATGATTCAACCAAACTCAACCACCTGCGATGGATGAGGAAACTTGCTGAGGCATCAGCTGTGCTCCTACGATCTTCATAGGCTACGGAACTGATGATGATGAATTCTTTTCTTTGTTTTGTTTTTGCTCTTAAAAAAATAACACACACAAACACACATGGAAAGGGTGACATACTGATGCTGTGATGTAAGGAGTCAGCAGTGCTAGGTCGGCTGCCAGAGCGTGTAGGAGGTCGTGAACTGTATCGGGAAGGAGGCAGGCTGTCCTCGCTTCTCTGTCGGCTCAGTGGGTACTCTGTGCTGCTGTTGCGCCCCTTGCATCCAGCTTGGAAGTCCCTACACAAAAACACAGACACAACTGGGTCCTGTACAGCTCTATGGATAAAGGATATGGCACCTGCACTGCAGGGTAAGGGGTTCTATTTACTGCTGGCTCATGACTACAACACTGCCTGGATTAGAGGTTTTCACTCCCTCTGTAGCTCAAGTGGGGCAAAGGAAATATATGGCCAAAAATATAGTGGACTGTATTACGGGTGCAACGGGTGTCCTGCAGCTCAATAGATGGAGCATGGCTATCACATTGTTATGGTTAGAGGTTTGATTGCAACTGAGGCTGCTACCCATGGCAGAGTTGAATTTCTTGGATTTGATTTGAAGGCTTGGTAGTATTCCCATAATAGTCATGTGGATAAGAAAAGAAAAATACTTGCCATATTTTGGATAGCTCTCGAACTTATAACATTTTGTATACAGATCACATTCATTCTTTTGTTTACTTTTCCAGACAGTCGAGAGCTGTGTAGGTACCTTGGAAGTTACTTCTCATCACTGATTAATCAGAACCGGTGAGAGGCTCAGGGGATGCCTGTCCTGAGGGTGGAAAAGACTGGTAAAGGTTGCCTAGTGCCGTTTAGGTCGTAGACCCTGCTGGCCGCTGCTACTGGCTAACGCACCTGACCATACTTTCTTCCCCTTTTTGCTTCTGTCACAAGTGCCGACTATGGCCCCTTCAAATATTCTTTAGTCCTGGGAAAGGTAGCCACTTAGAGTCCCGAGACAAAAAGCTACAGCGGCAGTCAACAATGGCCTTCTCCACTCCAGAGGCTTATTGTGCCTACTCCGTTGATTCAGCAGGAGGGCAGACGGAACAAAGGAGCGACGAACCTGAGCCCTGAGGTCGTATGTGATAGGTAGTGTGACATCCTGCTCGGGGCTTGTAGTCTTTGTCTGATTTTGAGAGAAGGTCGGCTGGCTTGGCCTCATTTTTGTGTGTCTGAGATTTTCACTGGCTGCCTAAAAAACACGTTTACTCGGTGGAAAGCAGCCAACAGGTGAGACGCCAATAGACAGGCCACATAAACTGTTGATCAGCTTCCCTTGCTGCTTGAAAACAAGGCCTTGGTAATGTCTTGCCAGTCCTTTGTACTCGGGTGGTTTATAATTTGTCGAGCCATTGTCAGTGCAACGCCATGTTCCAGTCACACTGGAAACCCATGCCCCTATAGCAATACTCTGGGTGGCAATACATTGGCCACATTGGTTGATTACATTTCACTGTGCTGAATAAGCACAATGCAACTAGGACTAGCACTGAGCATACCGAATCTAAGATTGGGATCACCTGCTTCTCTGTGAGGTAAAGAGAAAGCTGAAATTTCAAGGGGAAAGGGCAATCCCCTAATTTTTTTCTCTCCTAACTGAGACGGTATGTTAGCTGAAAAGTAGATAGAATTGGGGAGACATCAGATATTTTTTTGATTTTGATATACTTTATTAATCCCTGTGGGGAAATTCTGTTCTGCATTTAACCCGTCCCAGCTGTGTAGCTGGGAGCAGTGGGCAGCCACCGTGCAGTGCCCAGGGACCAGCTCCAGTTCTTCTTGCCATGCCTTGGTCAGGGGTACAGACAGGAGTACTAGCCCTAACATGCATGTCTTTTTGATGGTGGGGGAAACTGGAGCACCCGGAGAAAACCCACCACAGACACGGGGAGAACATGTAAACTCCACACACAGGATGACCTGGGATGACCCCCTAAGATTGAACAACCGTAGGGTTTGAACCCAGGACCTTCTTGCTGTGAGGTGACAGCGCTAACCACTGGGCCACCATGCCACCCAATAAATAAAGATAAAGTTCTCGGCAAGATTTGAACTTAGACCAGTGCGGCAGCAAGTTTGTCTCCGGACATGGTTGATATGACTGCTTGACTATCTCTAAGACATCTTATTTAACTTTATGTGTCTAATATATACTTTCATCATGAAGAGGAATTTACAGGAAGGTCTGCATGCTCAGTGTACTTGCTGTTGTTATTACTCTCAGCTTGCTGTTTATAAAATCTTATATATTGATCTCCACACCACTAAGATGTAGACTCCTCTTGGGCTACTGACTGATGACGCAACAATTTACTCAAGTACGTTGTCCCCTTGTATTGAGGATGGGGTCATGTGTAGGTCACCAATGCCTCAAGTGACCCATTGCTCTGATAATTGAAGTTTTTAAAAGAAGACATACTTAAGGGTGAAATAATACCCATTTCTTTGTTCATGCTGCAGTGTTTTTGCTTGTATGGACTGCAGTCTTCTCTCATTATTAGCATTATGTGCCTCAGGTTTCAGTCTTTCCTTGCCTGCTCAATCCTCCTCATTAAACATTTGGTCATGTTACATGATGATTAATGGCGAGAACACAACAAGTTTCTGTGAATTTACCTCCACTGTGCCCTACTACACGAGTTAAAATGGCATTAAGACATATCGATCTTATCCACATAGACATTGACAGCAACCTTATCTTTGTCAAAATAACCTACTTTTGGTTTCCCCCCAAAGAACTATATTTAGTGTGTCAGTCTTTTTTTTTTTTCCACGGTTGCTGTTGTAAACTGATCTACTTTGAGACAAAACAGCCCAGATGTTTGTTTGCATCAATGGCAATATAATTTCTTTAGTCCCATCATATGTGGTTAGAGAGAATATATTGTAACCTGGAGGTCACAGATTTGATTCCCCTGACAGTCAAATGGGTACATCACCAGACAGTCAACCTATCTGGTTGACTGTCAAAGTGCCTTTAAGCAAGACACGAAACCGCAACCTGCTCACTTACATTGTGGTGGTATTGCGGTGAGAACTGGGGGTGACTGGCCGCTGCAGAGGCTCGTCCACACTCGGCTGATGCGTAGGGGCAGGCCTCCTCTTCGCCTTTGCCATGTTAGTCATGATCTGGACACACACACACACACACACATACACACACACACACACAGAAATACACAAACACAAAAGCAGTCCCCAAAAACACACCGACAGTAATATGAGGACAGAGCGCGTGGCCCCCTTTAACCTGACCACTTTTGCCTATCCCCATTCAAATGAGCTCAAAAGGACAAAGGGGACACCAGCTAATGTTGTGTCTTCTATTGGCCCCTTCTACTGAATACCCCTCTCAGGACAATCGATATACAGAGAGACCATGACATGAAATCTCTGCAATGCCCTCTGAGAATTGTCAACCCCCTCCCATCACAGCTTTGTGAGGTTAGCTAATCTCATGACATGATGGAGGCCAGCATAAAGCCTTTCTAGAGTGAGCGGCTGTATGAGACCAAAAGCGATATGGCTCTAATAATTAACTTTGTTGCAGTTACTAATGTTGTATCTGTTTTCATGCTTCATTGCCGTACTGGAACGTGCTGACTCAAGCACTCTGTTCAGCTTTGTCTGACTCCAGTAACATTTAGAACAGTACAATTTAAACTTCCTAGGTGCACATTACTGCCTCGATACATTTTTGTTGACAGTATGAATAAGATGGGCACCATCGTCACTGTAACCATTTTGATTTTAAGCATAAATGTATGAGGCAAAACCCCCCCATTCCTCTTGTGAGAAGATGGTAAAAGAAAAAACAGTGATAAAGGGCTTATACACTACCGTTCAAAAGTTTGGGATCACCCAAACAATTTTGTGTTTTCCATGAAAAGTCACACTTATTCACCACCATATGTTGTGAAATGAATAGAAAATAGAGTCAAGACATTGACAAGGTTAGAAATAATGATTTGTATTTGAAATAAGATTTTTTTTACATCAAACTTTGCTTTCGTCAAAGAATCCTCCATTTGCAGCAATTACAGCATTGCAGACCTTTGGCATTCTAGCTGTTAATTTGTTGAGGTAATCTGGAGAAATTGCACCCCACGCTTCCAGAAGCAGCTCCCACAAGTTGGATTGGTTGGATGGGCACTTCTTTGAGCAGATTGAGTTTCTGGAGCATCACATTTGTGGGGTCAATTAAACGCTCAAAATGGCCAGAAAAAGAGAACTTTCATCTGAAACTCGACAGTCTATTCTTGTTCTTAGAAATGAAGGCTATTCCATGCGAGAAATTGCTAAGAAATTGAAGATTTCCTACACCGGTGTGTACTACTCCCTTCAGAGGACAGCAAAAACAGGCTCTAACAGGTACTATTTAATGAAGATGCCAGTTGGGGACCTGTGAGGCGTCTGTTTCTCAAACTAGAGACTCTAATGTACTTATCTTCTTGCTCAGTTGTGCAACGCGGCCTCCCACTTCTTTTTCTACTCTGGTTAGAGCCTGTTTGTGCTGTCCTCTGAAGGGAGTAGTACACACCGGTGTAGGAAATCTTCAATTTCTTAGCAATTTCTCGCATGGAATAGCCTTCATTTCTAAGAACAAGAATAGACTGTCGAGTTTCAGATGAAAGTTCTCTTTTTCTGGCCATTTTGAGCGTTTAATTGACCCCACAAATGTGATGCTCCAGAAACTCAATCTGCTCAAAGAAGTGCCCATCCAACCAATCCAACTTGTGGGAGCTGCTTCTGGAAGCGTGGGGTGCAATTTCTCCAGATTACCTCAACAAATTAACAGCTAGAATGCCAAAGGTCTGCAATGCTGTAATTGCTGCAAATGGAGGATTCTTTGACGAAAGCAAAGTTTGATGTAAAAAAAATCTTATTTCAAATACAAATCATTATTTCTAACCTTGTCAATGTCTTGACTCTATTTTCTATTCATTTCACAACATATGGTGGTGAATAAGTGTGACTTTTCATGGAAAACACAAAATTGTTTGGGTGATCCCAAACTTTTGAACGGTAGTGTATATATTTGCCAAAAAGTTAGCTGACACCTTTAACATTCAACAGGATTAGGTTATGTGAATGTCACACCTTAAGGACAAAGTTGATGCACTGTGCAGGCCATAAATTCACAGTCGCTATGCATATGTAGATTGCCTACCACTTGTAGTCTGCAGAGCTCTGTGAATGTTTGGGTGATAACAGTTTTTGTGTGTGTGCATGTGTGTCTGAGATCTTACTCCCAGGTACTCAGTGGTGAGCAGGCTCTCCCCAGACAGCTCCCTAGGCTGTGGCTGGAGCACTTCCTCTTTATCTAGGTCTGTATCCATCAAATCTTCCTGTCAAGACACATTGATACTAAGTTACATTACATTACATTACAGTCATTTAGCTGACGCTTTTATCCAAAGCGACTTACAATAAGTGCATTTAACGTAAGAAATCAGGAAAACTACTAGTCATCAGAGGTCATAAGTGGATCATCTCTCTAAACAAGCATCTAAGGGCAAAACCAGTGCGAAAGTAAAAGTGCAAGAAAAAGATTTGGTTTTTTTTTAAACGAGTGAATACAATAAGTGCTAAGAGCAAGTAACAGGGTAGTAGTTCTTGAAGAGGTGAGTTTTCAATCTGTGCCGAAAGATGGGCAGCGACTCCGCTGTCCTGACATCAGTGGGGAGTTCATTCCACCACTGTGGGGCCAGGACAGAAAGGAGCCGTGACCGGGTCGATCGGCAGCAGGGGCCTCTGAGTGACGGGGCGACCAGGCGTCCCGAGGCAGCAGAGCGAAGTGGTCGAGCGGGGGTGTAGGGCTTGACCATGGCCTGGAGATAGGAAGGAGCTGTGCCTTTCACTGCCCTGTTGGCTACCCCCCGAGTCTTAAACTTGATGCGAGCAGCTACTGGGAGCCAGTGTAGGGACATGAGAAGGGGAGTTGTGTGGGAGAACTTAGGGCGGTAGAACATCAGACGAGCTGCAGCTTTCTGAACAAGCTCCAGAGGTCTGATGGCCGACGCCGGGGCGCCACAAAGGAGGGAGTTGCTGTAGTCCAGCCGGAAGATGACCAGAGCCTGGATGAGCACCTGTGCTGTCTCATCAGTGAGGAATGGGCGAATCCTCCTGATGTTATAGAGGAGAAATCTGCAGGAGCGAGCAACCGATGCAACGTTTGCAGCAAACGACAGTTGGTCGTCCAGGATCACACCCAGATTCCTCGCAGTCCGAGTTGGCGTCACCATGCTGTTGTCAATGGTGATGACCAAGTCTCAGTGCGGGCAACCTTTCCCCGGGAGGAACATCAGCTCTGTCTTGTCCAGATTGAGCTTCAGGTGGTGTGTTACCATCCACTCTGAGATGCCAGTCAAGCACGCAGCAATGCGTGTCTTTTTAGATACAATTACAGAACCAGAGGTGGAAGTAAAATTAGATAACAATGACAGAACCAGAGGTGGAAGTAAAGTCTGTTGAAGAAATAGCCATAGAAAATCTCAAAGATACACAAAGACCATCCGTGTACGGGCACAAGTATTGCTCTTTTTAGTTAGCGTTAAAAAGCTGTTACAGCTCTGGGGTTAGGGTAGGTTAGATCTTTATTGTCCACAATGTGGAAAATTGTCTTTGGCTTCACGACAATCAACAGAGATTACAAAAGGACAATAGTAAAAACAGTAAATGGGGGCAGCTTCGAATTCATTCACAGGCAATTCAAATACAGGTAAACAGGCCAGCTACAAAATGTACAATATGCCCAAATCTGCAAGAATAAGTTTAAGTTTCCTTTATTAATCCCCTTGGGGAAACTCAGTTACTGCAAATTAACACATCCTAGCTGTGATCTGTGTAGCTAGGAGCAGTGGGCTGCCGCCTTTATGCTGTGCCCAGGAACCAACTCCAGTTCTTTTCCCATTGCCTTGGTCAGGGGCACAGACAGGAGTATTAACCCTAACATGCATGTTTCTTTTGATGGTGTGGGAAACCGGAGCACCCGGAGAAAATCCAACGCAGACACGAGGCGAACATGCAAACTCCACACAGAGGATGACCTGGGATGACCCCCAAGATTGGACAACCCCAGGGTTCGAACCCAGGACCTTCTTGCTGTGAGGCAACAGCACCAAACACTGGGCCACCATGCCACCCAATAAATAAAGATAAAGTTATTGGCAAGATGTGAACTTAGACCAGTGGGGCAGCAAGTTTGTGAAACTTAGTCTAAAAGAACTAAAATTGAGCAGTCACCTCTGTTTGCAGTCAGCAGTAGGTCATTAGTGACCTTAACTAGAACTGTCTCGGTGCTATGAAGTGCTCTAAAACTAAACTGTAAACTGTTAAAAACACTATTAGTCTTCATAAAAGAAATCAATTTAGATGAAATTACTCTCTCCAGACCTTAGATAGAAAAGACAATTTGGAGGTTGGTCTGTAGTTACTTAAGGACAGGGGATCTAAATTAGGTTTCTTCAGCAATGGGTGAACAATGGCATGCTTAAAACTGTCTGGAAAAGAACCAGAGATCAGAGAATTATTAAGACTTTGCAGAATAACAGCTAATAGTTGAAAATACCTCCTTGAGCACCTTAGTGGGAATGATAGCTAAGATGCAGGAAGAGGAGTTCATATTGGAGACTGTACTCTCCTCCAACACTGAAATTGTAATTGGTTGAAACTGGGTAAAAGTGGTAGAATTAACATGGAGAATGGAGTGAATGGCAGAGCCTGGCAGGATTTGGGACCTGATATTCTCCACCTTATTTACAAAATGAGTTAGAAATTTTCAGACAACGTAACATCAGGTTTAAAAAGAGAAGTGGAGGGACCAATAATAACAGAATCAATTACCCTAAAGAGAACTTTAGGATTGTGGTTATTTATTGATATCAGTTCAGAGAAGTACGCTGATCTCGCATCCTTAACTGCCTTCTGGTAAATTAACATTTGGTTTTTAAGGGTGTTATGTGCTAATTTGGACTTTTCAACCTTTCATTGCCATTCTAATTTTCTCCAGTCTTCTAAGGGTACGAGAGTGACCGTTCAGCCAGGGGAGGTTATAAATTACCATATTGTCCCGCTTACATACACTCACCGGCCACTTTATTAGGCACACCTGTCCAACTGCTCGTTAATGCAAATTTCTAATCAGCCAATCACATGGCAGCAACTCAATGCATGTAGACATGGTCAAGACGATCTGCTGCAGTTCAAACCGAGCATCAAAATGGGGAAGAAAGGTGATTTAAGTGACTTTGAACGTGGCATGGTTGTTGGTGCCAGACGGGCTGGCCTGAGTATTTCAGAAACTGCTGATCTACTGGGATTTTCACGCACAACCATCTCTAGGGTTTACAGAGAATGGTCCGAAAAAGAGAAAATATCCAGTGAGCGACAGTTCTGTGAGCGAAAATGCCTTGGTGATGCCAGAGGTCAGAGGAGAAGGGCCAGACTGGTTCGAGCTGACAGAAAGGCAACAGTAACTCAAATAACCACTCATTACAACCGAGGTATGCAGAAGAGCATCTCTGAACGCACAACACATCGAACCTTGAGGCAGATGGGCTACAGCAGCAGAAGACCACACCGGGTGCCACTCCTGTCAGCTAAGAACAGGAAACTGAGGCTACAATTCGCACAGGCTCACCAAAATTGGACAATAGAAGATTGGAAAAACGTTGCCTGGTCTGATGAGTCTCGATTTCTGCTGCGACATTCGGATGGTAGGGTCAGAATTTGGCGTCAACAACATGAAAGCATGGATCCATCCAGGCCGGTGGTGGTGGTGTAATGGTGTGGGGGATATTTTCTTGGCACACTTTGGGCCCCTTAGTACCAATTGAGCATCGTGTCAACGCCACAGCCTACCTGAGTATTGTTGCTGACCATGTCCATCCCTTTATGACCACAGTGTTCCCATCTTCTGATGGCTACTTCCAGCAGGATAACGCGCCATGTCATAAAGCTCGAATCATCTCAGACTGGTTTCTTGAACATGACAATGAGTTCACTGTACTCAAATGGCCTCCACAGTCACCAGATCTCAATCCAATAGAGCACCTTTGGGATGTGGTGGACCGGGGGATTCGCATCATGGATGTGCAGCCGACAAATCTACAGCAACTGCGTGATGCTATCATGTCAATATGGACCAACTCTCTGAGGAATGTTTCCAGTACCTTGTTGAATCTATGCCACGAAGGATTAAGGCAGTTCTGAAGGCAAAAGGGGGTCCAACCCGGTACTAGCAAGGTGTACCTAATAAAGTGGCCAGTGAGTGTATATCCCACTGAGAATAACGGTAGTGTGTGATCGAGTGCGGTTCTCTAAATCGAAGAAAATAATTTGTTCAGATGGGTTGCGGGTGGATGATGCATACATGCAGATTCAGATGACATCAGAGCCCATCTGCGCATCGCTATTCTCAGCCGTCGGTCTGCGTCGTCTGACTCCATCTCTTCCTCTTCCAATAAAAATGGTGAAAAAAGGCACTGCTCATTTTTCACAATTTCCCAACATCTTCCCTACAAAATCAACCCAATCACTCTAGAATGATTAATTCTTTCCAAATACAGCTATTCTAATCACCTGGTGAAAAGTCTTGTATTTTTTAGTTTGTAGTTTATCGCAATATGTATCGCAGAGAAAAAAAAACTGAGTTTTTTTCCAATATTGTGCAGCCCTGAGTGGATATTGTCATAGAATTGAATGTGTGTTTGCCTTACATCATCATCTTCTTCCTCTTCATCATCTGACTCCGGCCCCTCTTCTTCAACTGGAGGAGACACAGCAGTAAGATAATTAAATAAATCACATTTTCTAGTACCCAATCATTGTGCAATTGCACCATTTTTCCTTAAATAAACACAGGTTAATTCACTGGAAGAAGACAATTGCAATACAGTACTTTGAGAGTAAATATGTCATGCACCTACTGACCTGAGTTGAGTTGTTTGATAATGAACTCAATCTGTCTGTTGAGCTCCGGGTTCTCCTCTTTGCTGTAGCAGTGTAGAATCTCCTCCAGACTCTACACATAAAAAAACATACAGTGTTACACCATGGGTATGAAACTAACTTTATCCAGCAATTAACTGTTGGATAAATTTGTAGGTAGTATTTTACAGAAAGGCTTATTTAACACAACTTGGCTGTACAATTAACTGCCACAGCCAGCTGATTTTGATATCAAACCCTGTCTAATGACCCACTGTGATCTTCATGGGTTTGTGCTCCAATACTGACAGTCTCCCACTGCAGCCACTTATCTAAAAATGTAGGCACGAACAATAGTGTAAGTTACTGGGGATGAGAGCGTCCCATCAAATTACATGGCAAATTATATTATGTCCCAGTCAACATATTGCTCTGCTGTATACACCTATCAGCCAAAAGATTAAAACCACTGACAGGTGAAGTGAATCATACTGGTAATCTTGTTACAACCCACAAAAGAGCTATTGTAGCTCAAATTGTTGAAAACGTTAATGCTGGCTATGATAGAAAGGTGTTACATCACACAGTGCATGGCAGCATGCTGTGTATGGGAATGCATAGCTGTAGACCGGTCCAGGTTGACCCCCTGTCCACCAACAAAAGTGCCTGCAATGGGCACATGAGTGTCAGAACTGGACCATGGACCAGTAGAAGAAGGTGGCCTGGCCTGGTCTGATGAATCACATTTTCTTTTACATCATGTGGATGGTGGGTGCGTGTGCGTCGTTTACCCGGGGAAGAGATGGCACCAGGATCCACTATGAGAAAAAAGCAAGCCGGTGGAGGCAGTGTTGATGCTCTGGGCAATATTCTGCTGGCAAACCCTGGGTCCTGGCATTCATGTGGATGTTAATTTGACACACACCACCTACCTAAACGTTGTTGCAGACCAGGTACACCCCTTCATGGCAACAGTATTCCCTGATTGCAGTGGCTTTCAGCAGGATAATGTGCCCTGCCACACTGCAAAAATTGCTCAAGAATGGTTTGAGGAACATAAAAAAGAGTTCAAGGTGTTGCCTTGGCCTCGAAATTCCCCAGATCTCAATCCCATCGAGCATCTGTGGGATGTGTTGGAAAAACAAGTCCGACCCTTGGAGGTCTCATCTCGCAACTTATAGGACTTAAAGGATCTGCTGCTAACGTCTTGGTGCCAGATACCCGGGGATACCTTCAGAGGTCTTGTGGAGTCCATGCCTCGACGGGTCACAGCTGTTTTGGCAGCACGAGTGGGACCTACACAATATTAGGTAGGTGGTTTTAATGTTTTGGCTGATCGGTGTATATTACTGGTTGACTGCAACCGTTGTCTAACTCCAAACACTTTGCCGTATGACACCTGTTGTTTGCCCCGCCAGTGATAGCCATGTGGTGATGTAATGGAAGACTACACTCAGAGTGAAAAGCAAACTGAATCTGTTTCCTCTGAGCAGGGTGATACATTTCTGCTATCTCACCATTTCTCTGGCTTCCTCTCGCACAGAGGGAATACACAGGATACTGTACAGGGCTCCATTCACGTATGGACGAATCTGGGAAAGCATGCGCGCGCACACGTACACACACACACACACACACACACACACACACACACACACACACATACAGCAAAACAAAAAGACAAATACACACATCAGGTCCTGAAACTACTACCTCCATGGCTGTCCCCAAAAAAGCAAAGCCAGCAGTTAAAAAGCAGCAGGAAATGCATTATTAGAAACAAATAGACCTATCTGTTTACAAATCATGATATTACAACAGGCTGCTAACAGCTGCTAATGCCCTGATTTATTGAAAAAAAAAAGAGTGTAGTTACCGAACACCTATGCCCTGGAGAGAGGCTAATATTCAATATAAACCCAGCTTTATGACTGTTTATGGGCAAACCTGAGCAGGCCAGCTTCGCCTGCAGTAGCGTTGCCATTGAGGACTCCATATGGAGTTTACAATGGAAAGATTTCAACTATCAAAGGAAATTGCATGTGGCTCATGTTAAGAAACAAATACGACCGTAAGCATCACTGGCAGCTAACTGAGATTGTGCTTGGTGTGTCAGCATAATGGTGTGTATATTAGTATATATTACTGTGTATGCCTGTTACATATTGAACGACTGCAACTCCCTGTACATCAAGATTGGCGTATTAGCCCTGTTCTTGTCTCCTTGCACTGGCTCCCAGTACATTTTAGAATTGACTTTAACATTGTTTGCCGTTGTTGTATGTTTTTAAAGCCGTCAATGGTCTTTCCCCAGACTAAGGGATAAACACCCCCTCTCCATTCGAATTTGCCCTCAAGTAGAGTCATTCAGGGTCATTCAGTGCCCCAAAAAGAAAGTTTACTCCCTCGTTTGAGTCTGTTTAGTGAGATCTGTCTAATTGCTCACATAGCCATTTTTTTTAATGAGATTATGCTTTGTTTTATATCTTGTAATTGCTTGCTTCCGTTTCTGTTTTTTCCCCCTTGTCTATTAATAGTTTTGTACATCACATTGGCTAAAACTTGTTTTTTGTATGTGGTTTGACAATGAAATGGTTTTGACCCACTGAGAATGTTTTTAATTGGTGAATGTGTGGGATGTTGTCAGCTGTTGTGTATGATGATCAGTGTTCTATGCTTTCTTTCAAGACAATTGATAGATAATTTGGTGTTAGGAACATTGCATGTTTGTTGCTTTAATGAATCTGAGGTGTGTATGCGCCCTTGTCTGTGCACACATTATATGTGCCTGCTTACTGTATAATGAACGTGGGTTTGCGTCTAGTAAATAAGCCGTGCATTTCTGTGCACATTCACCTATGGGGGTTGTTTGTGGGTGTGTGTGTGTGTGTGTGTGTGTGTGTGTGTGTGTGTGTGTGTGTGTGCGTGTGCGCATGCATATCACCTCATGGTTCTCATGTCCCAGTAGGTCAGTCAGAACCTTCAGCACATGCTTGGCATCCTCAGCACATTTCCTTTTTCCTGTGCAAACAGCCATAATGGCATGCACAAATAAACAGACAGATCCTCACACATACATACACACATCTTACAAAACAAGAAACATCTCTACTTTCCCATTTGTTTTATTTGTTCTTCTTATCAACCTGGGTTGCCACTGGGGTTGTGGGATGGGGGTGGGGGCATAGTTTTATCTTCTTGTGTTTCTAAGTGTGCAAAAGAAAACTCTGCTGTAACTCAGATCAGATTCACTTTTGTATGACTGTTACTTCAATGGTAGTTCTGGATTAGAATTGGAAATTCGATAAAAAGTAGGCCTCCGGCAATTTAAACAAGGGCACATTATGTTATGGGATGAGGAAAGGGGAGTGGTGTGTGTGTGTGTGTGTGTGTGTGTGTGTGTGTGTGTGTGTGTGTGTGTGTGTGTGTGTGTGTGTATGTATTTGAGGCAGAGACATGATATGCAAGTACACTCTAGAAATGATGTAAGAGGAGCCACGTAAGAGGGAGAGAGCACTATTAAAGCAATGTTTTTAGGAGAGTAATAGAGGAGAACATTTTATTGACAGTGTGGCCTTATATAATATAATAAGGGGCTGCACTGTCCCCTAAATAAAATTATCCATCAGGAATGAAGTCAGACAGAGGGTCTACACAGTTTTGGAAATGATAAATTGATTTAAATTGACATTGCAGACTTTTAATTAGTTGATATTTTCTCATTACATTAGTTTCGCATTACAATTCTACTCTGGTAGGCCTATAAAATTCAAAGCCTTTATGTATGTGTTTGAGTGGACAAACATTCAGTTTTGTGTTTCGGAGGGGCATCTTGATAAATAATTTTTTTCTGGTTGCTTTTTTGGCATAAGACATTTCATATTTGGAGAATAAAAAAGACTCTGAAAATGATATAATTTCAAAAGAGAGATGTGTACTCTCACAAAATGACCGACAGCATGACAAATGACAGTACTTTTCAAAGAATAGCAATTCACCAAAGTCCTTTGACAACAATTTTTTACAAAGGGAATGGAATGCTATTCTTCAAAATGCATATTCAGTAATTTTGGAAATGAATTTCTCACATTCCGTTTAGATGTCTTCCAAAGAAAAATAAAAAGCTCAAAACGGCAGTAGACAACTTTTTTGCTCTAACTTATTACGAAGTAAATGTTGATTGCACAGTGTAAGACTATAGAATAATGACACCATCGGTGTCTAGATTGGTTCCCTATAAGCCTCACTTTCAGGCTTATAGGCCGCCAAATTCTGTGTGCAACCAGGTACGAACTCGTGGGAAAATGACGGCTTGATTTACGGCACAAAGGAAGTGCGTTAACCATTGTGCAATCAAAACCGGGAAAGGATAGTGTTTTTGTTTTGTGCTATCGGTAGCTATCCCCAGTAGCGGAAATGGTGGACGGTTGAACAACTGAAGTGACGGTGGAAACTTTACCTGGCAAGAGAAAAAAAAACATTGACAGATGCAAAGAAGGTGAAGAGGGAGAGTGATAGAAACAAGAGTGAACCTTGGACGGGCATTCACTCGTTGAGCTCTGGTGTTGTATCGAACTCTGTTTCCCCATTGAGATCTGTTTCCCCCTAGTCAGACGAAAGCCTTCGCGTGGAAACAGGTTAGCTAGGTTAAAGCAAGTGTTAGGTTAAGCTTTGAGTTAAGTTGAGGCTAGGTTAATCAAGCATCCCAGTGTTGTATCGAACTCTTGCTAAGGGGGAAACATATCTTGATGTGGAAACAGAGTTTAATACAACATGTGGGACTTGAGAGGGTTCCAAATTGACATTCAGTTGGCATTCTTTCTACTGGATCAGTAAGTAACACAACCTGCCTACTTATTAATACCACCAGATGTTTTACTCTGCCTTTATTGTAGCACTAAGATCGAGGTTTCTACTTCAAATTGGGATTCTTGACAGTTGTTTCTTGCTTTGGACAGTAGCCAGGCTACTAATGAACGGAAAGTGATCTGGTTGTCATTGCGACAGCGACGTAAACAATTAAAACATTTTGAAAGACTGGTGGTTCGGGGGGGGGGGTTGACAAGTTGTCTACTGCAGGTTTAAATTACGAAAAGTACGAATGATCCATTACAGCTACAAATGCTTGCACCCCTGGTTTGGTTTACATGGCAGTGAGTACCTTTTGTGCGCAGACACAGGTTCATGAGCAATGCCACGGAGTACTCTAGGGTATGATCGCTTAGACAGTCAGAATCCTGCAGCTCATCCACCAGCAACCCAATCAACTCATCTGCTATCATTGCCGTCTGCTGACTGCGCCTACAACAATACGATGGCAAGCATTGAGGGGTGAACAGAGTCCAGAAAACGTGAACATAAATACCTGTCATGGAGTTAGAGTGACCTTGTTGTTAGCACATTGGCCCATAGCTCTAAAAAGGTTCATCTGAATTTTGTACACTGATTATAATGAATGGGTAAGTGCTAAAATAAGGATGCAGTGTTAGTTCACGCAGTCTGAGGAGGAATTTTGACACTAGCAGTCTCAAACTGCACCCATCCATTCATCCATTACCCAAACCGCTTATCCTGCTCTCAGGGTCACGGGAATGCTGTACCCACCATTTTTTAAACAATAAAACCAATATATTCAGAGTTGGCAACTAACTTTGTTTGCGATACTGGCCGTAATGGCTGAATGATAACATCACCAGTAACTTCCGTTATTTCACCAGCTAATTAACATTTTTAAAACACAGAAGCATGCCCAAATGGCAGCGTGTTAGCTACAAAAGAGGATGGTAGAGAAGAGAACCTTACTAATGACAGCAGAAAACAGACCAGCAGCTAATTGGTGGTATGTTCCAATTCTGCATACAATAGCATATGTCTATTTCATATCATTTCTAATGATACCTGAGGCTGAGTTTCTGCAGGGCCACTAGAACATTCTCTCTGGTCACAGAGTCTTTCTCCTCCTTCTTGAGGGCCTCTGTCAGGAATCTCAGCAGACAGGGGATCTGGGAAAGGTAGACACGACCTGGAGACAGACAGTAACAACATATAGGGTCACCACTCACATCAAGACTTAATGCAGTAGGTCCGCGGTGGTGTAGCGGTCTAAGCATCGGCTTTGGGTCGATGCAGTTGCCCACTGGAGATCGGGGTTCGCACCTCGGTCTCGTCAGATCCGACTATGGCCAGATTTGATGAAGCATCAATAATTGGCAACACTGTCTTCGGGAGGGGAGCGGAGTCGGCTTGTGTTCGTCACATGAGTGCGCCTCTGGGTGTGTCGGAAAAAGCAGTGGTTCGGCCTGGATTCGCCTTGTCACGAAAGTGGCGAGGCATCTCCTTTAAGACTGCCGGCCGGAGAGATGGAGTTGGCGAACGCATACAGTACGAGGGTGGCTGTTTGAACTAGAATAGGGAGTGGTTGGCCACTAAATTGGGAGAAAAAGGGAAAAATCATAAATATATTTTTAGAAAAAAGACTTACTGCAGTAACCAAAGTTACCGTATTTCCCGGACTACAAGTCGTTTCGGTGTACAGGTAGTCCCCGCGGTAACAACAAGTTCCGTTTATGAGTCTGTTCTCATGTTGAATTTGTATGTAAGTCGGAACAGTTACGTACAGTTCACATCTAGCGCCAATTCGTCAAATGTTTGTCTTAGTATATAGTTTACAGTTTAGTTTACAGTATATAGTTTATACTTTTAAAGTAATAGGCTTTACAGAGGTCGGTTCGTAAGTGTAACATATTGTATTTGTATTCCGTTGTTGCAGTCTGTTCTGTCCCTACACAGCACCCGTACCTCTGTTCACATTGTGCAATAAAGAAGATGGCTCCCAACTGAGACGAGCATCCCATTTTAAGTACATTACGTGGTGTCAGAAGTCTGTCAAGAACAGAAAATTAAGAATAATGGCATATTCGCAATTTGATCACCCCAAGATCGACTGGGAAGCTCCTGATTTATATCAAGAGTTTGAAAGATTCAGGAGTCATTGTTACATCTGGCACTGTTACGACAGTGCATCGTTTTACGTGAATTTCAGTGTTACGTCACCTGTTTGCTTGATGGTCAGTTCGGTATGTTGATTAAATGGAGTAGGTTCAGCTCCAGAGACAGCTCCGGTTTTGCCTGTTATTTCAACATAACAGTCATATCACGTTCGTCTTCGATGGTCCTCTCTCCGAGCTAACGGCTAAACAGTGAGCCGGTTGGCTAGGCACATGGATCGGCAAGCAAGGTAGAGTAATCTACAAGACATTAAACTGGGCTGATGGCGAAAAAGAGGATCCCTCTAAAGTTTTGGATAAGTTTGCCAGCTACATCAGACTGAGGAAAAATAAGCAAATAGCCAGGCATGGTTGGAAACAAGGACCAAGTGAAAGTTTTGATAACTTTGTTAAGGATTTGAGATTGTGAGTATGCTGACCCAGATGACATGTTGATTGATGCCATAATCGTGAGAGTAAGAGAAAAAAGGGTCCAAGAAAGACTGCTGGACAAAGGTGAGGACCTGACACTACCTAAAGCTATAGAAATCCCTCAGCAGTTTGAAATATCACAAAAACAAATAAATCGTCAGAGAGGATGATTCACAAGTATCAGTAGTGTCTGCCAAAGCAAAGTACCCAGCACCTAATAAGATAACATACAGTAAAGGACAGTCAAAACCCACACCTCAGAGGCAGGCATCAGTCAAGCAACCCAAAAGCTGCCCAAGTTGTGGAAAAGACCCCCAGCACAAGTGGAGTAAAGGAAAGTGCCCAACTAAAGGCTCAGTACGTTCCTACTGTAAAAAAAACAAAAACAAAAAAACCCCAAAACAACTCACTGGGTGGCTGTGTGTCGCAAATGTGCAGTACATTCAGTGAGTGGTGAACCAAGTCAGGATTCACTAGATGAGGAAATTCTGCACAGAATTAGGACACAGACCGATAGTCCTGCAGATGACAAATGGAAAGTAAACTTGGAAATTCTGTCTCAGGAAGTGCAGTTCAGGATGGACACAGGTGCCAAATGCAATACACTGACCCTAGACAGATACCAATTCCTCATACACACAGGGTAGCTAAAATGCTCTAGCACAGTACTTCGCTCTTATTCCAACCACAAGCTAAAGCCTGTCACTGCAGTTGATCTACTGATCAAACACAAGAAGTGTGAAGTGAGCGCAGAGTTTGAAATTGTGGACATTGCACATGAAAATGTACTCAGTGATGATACAGCTGAGGCTTTAGGCCTAATTCTTCATCTGGACTCACTAAAAAACACTACTGAAAAAAACATATCAAGCAGTACTGATGTCCCCATTCCAACACAGAGTGTACCAGCTGGACTTGATGAGTTCCCAGAACTGACACGCACCACCATAACCCTCCCAGGTACATACACAATCATAATTGATCCAGATGCAAAGGCCATGGTCCATCCTGTCCACCGCCAACCAGCTGCACTCAGAGAAAAGATAGTGGAGAAACTACATGAGATGGAGAAAGATGGCTACATCACCAAAGTTGACCAACCTATAGAGTGGGTGAGCTCTATGGTAGCCGTAGTGTGTAATGGCAAAATAAGAATCTGCATAGATCCAAGTGATTTAAATAAAGTCATAAAAAGGGAGTACCACCCCATGCGCACCATAGAGGAGGTTGTTTCCACCATACCTGGTGCTAAAGTCTTCTCAGTCCTGGATGCTAAATCTGGATTTCTTCAGATAGTGCTGGATGAAGCGTCATCCTTTCTCACGACCTTCAATACACCGATTGGAAGGTAAAGATGGTTGAGACTCCCATTTGGACTAAAATGCGCACCGGAAATTGTCCAATGTATCATGGACGAATGCTCGAGGGCATCAGCGGAACCATCAGTGTGATGGATGATATTCTCATAGCAGCCCCCACAGTGGAGGAGCATGATGCAGTCCTGCGCAGAGTAGTCAAGAGAGCAACAAGCTACAATCTGAGGCTCAACTTCAACTAATGTCACATTCATCAAGCAGCAGTGCCATACGTGGGACATCTAATAATGGCAGATGGACTGAAACCAGACCCTGTGAAAATTAAGGCAGTACAGAACATGTCGCCGCCAACAGACAAAGATGGTGTCCGCCGCTTTTGGGCGTACAGTTAAGGTCAAAATTATTAGCCCCCTTTATGAAATCAAACAAAACCCTTAACTTTTCCATGGAAATGACCATAACCAAAAGTGTTTATAGTTTAATTGCTTCCAAAAGAACAAAGACAAAATCTCCACTAAACTTGATTAAGATACTTTACTGATGCGCTGAACTGAAACAAGAAAAAACAAAAATGACAAGGCCAAAATTATTAGCCCTCTGACAATTAACAGTCAATAGTGTAACCTTTCTGAACCCAGCCACTGAGGATGCACAAGCCAGTGCATCCTTAGTACCAGTCCCAAGCCCGGACAAATGGGGAGGGTTGCGTCAGGGAGGGCATCCGGCGTAAAATCTTTGCCAAATCAAATATGCGGATCATAAATAAGACTTACATACCGGATCGGTCAAGGCCCGGGTTACCAACGACCGCCACCGGTACTGTTAACCAGCAGGGTGTCGGTGGAAACTATGCTACTGTTGGGCGAAGGAGAAGGAGAGGGGGAAAGCATGTCCAGAGGCAGCTAGAGAGGAGGAAGGGTAGGCATGTGGAGGTGAGAGTTGGAACTTTGAATGTTGGCACTATGACTGGTAAAGGGAGAGAGCTGGCTGACATGATGGAAAGAAGAAAGGTAGGCATACTGTGTGTGCAAGAGACCAGGTGGAAGGGGAGTAAGGCCAGGAGTATCGGAGGTGGGTTCAAACTCTTCTACCACGGTGTGAATGGGAGGAGTAATGGGGTAGGGGTAATTCTGAAGGAAGAGTATGTCAAGAGTGTGCTGGAGGTGAAGAGAGTGTCAGACAGAGTGATGAGTATGAAGCTGGAAATTGAAGGTTTATTGCTGAATGTTATCAGCGCATATGCCCCGCAAGTTGGGTGTGAGATGGATGAAAAAGAAGAATTCTGGAGTGAGTTGGACGACATGGTGGAGAGGGTACCCAAGGAGGAGAGAGTGGTGATTGGAGTGGACTTCAATGGACATGTTGGTGAAGGGAACAGAGGTGATGAGGAGGTGATGGGAAGGTATGGAGTCAAGAAGAAAAATGTGGAAGGACAGATGGTGGTCGATTTTGCGAAAAGGATGGAAACGGCTGTGGTGAATACATATTTCAAGAAGAGGGAGGAACACAGAGTGACGTACAAGAGTGGAGGAAAGTGCACACAGGTGGACTATATCTTATGTAGAAGGCGCCATCTAAAAGGGATTGGAGACTGCAAGGTGGTGACAGGGGAGAACGTAGCTAGGCAGCATCGGATGGTGGTTTGTAGGATGACTTTGGAGACCAAGAAGAGGAAGCGAGTGAAGACACAGTCGAAGATCAAATGGTGGAAGTTGAAGAAGGAAGACTGTTGTGTGGAGTTCAGGCAGGAGTTAAGAGAGGGACTGGGTGGTAGTGAAGAGTTGCCAGATGGCTGGAAAACCACTGCAGAAATAGTGAGGGAGACAGCTAGGAAGGTACTTGGTGTGTCATCAGGACAGAGGAAGGAAGACAAGGAGACTTGGTGGTGGAATGAGGAAGTACAGCAAATTATACAGAGGAAAAGGTTGGCAAAGAAGAAGTGGGATAGTAAGAGAGATGAAGAAAGTAGACAGGAGTACAAGGAGATGCAGCGTAAAGTGAAGAGAGAGGTGGCAAAGGCAAAGGAAAAGGCGTATGGTGAGTTGTATGACAGATTAGACACTAAGGAAGGAGAAAAGGACTTGTACCGATTGGCTAGACAGAGGGACCAAGCTGCAAAGGATGTGCAGCAAGTTAGGGCGATCAAGGATAGAGATGGAAATGTGCTGACAAGCGAGGAGAGTGTGCTAAGAAGGTGGAAGGAATACTTTGAGGGGCTGATGAATGAAGAAAATGAGAGAGAGAGAAGGTTGGATGATGTAGGGATAGTGAATCAGGAGGTTCAGCGGATTAGCAAGGAGGAAGTGAGGGCAGCTATGAAGAGGATGAAGAGTGGAAAGGCAGTTGGTCCTGATGACATACCTGTGGAGGCATGGAGATGTTTAGGAGCAGGCAGTGGGGTTTTTAACTAGATTGTTTAACACAATCCTGGAAAGTGAGAGGATGCCTGAGGAGTGGAGAAGAAGCATACTGGTACCGATTTTCAAGAACAAGGGCGATGTGCAGAACTGTAACAACTACAGAGGTATAAAGTTGATCAGCCACAGCATGAAGATTTAGGAAAGAGTAATAGAAGCTAGGTTAAGAGGAGAGGTGACGATCAGCGAGCAGCAGTATGGTTTCATGCCACAAAAGAGCACCACAGATGTGATGTTTGCTTTGAGAATGTTGATTGAGAAGTATAGAGAAGGCCAGAAAGAGTTGCATTGTGTCTTTGTAGATTTAGAGAAAGCTTATGACAGAGTGCCGAGAGAGGAGGTGTGGTATTGTATGAGGAAGTCAGGAGTTGCAGAGAAGTATGTAGGAGTGGTGCAGGATATGTATGAGGGAAGTGTGACAATGGTGAGGTGTGTGGTTGGAATGACAGATGGGTTCAAGGTGGAGGTGGGATTACATCAAGGATCGGCTCTTAGCCCTTTCTTGTTTGCAATGGTGATGGACAGGTTGACGGACAAGATCAGGCAGGAGTCTCCATGGACGATGATGTTCGCGGATGACATTGTGATCTGTAGCGAGAGCAGGGTGCAGGTTGAGGAGAGCCTGGAGAGGTGGAGGTATGCACTGGAGAGAAGAGGAATGAAAGTCAGTAGGAGCAAGACGGAATACCTATGCGTGAATGAGAGAGAGGACAGTGGAATGGTCAGGATGCAAGGAGTGGAGGTGACAAAGGCATTTGAGTTTAAATACTTGGGATCAACTGTCCAAAGTAACGGGGAGTACAGTAGAGAGGTGAAAAAGAGAGTGCAGGCAGGTTGGAGTGGGTGGAGAAGTGTGTCAGGAGTGATTTGCGACAGAAGGGTATCAGCAAGAGTTAAAGGGAAAGTTTACAAGATGGTTGTGAGACCAGCTATGTTATATGGTTTGGAGACAGTGGCACTGACGAAAAGACAGGAGGCGGAGCTGGAGGTGGCAGAGTTGAAGATGCTAAGATTTTCATTGGGAGTAATGAAGAAGGACAGGATTAGGAACGATTATATTAGAGGGACCGCTCAGGTTGGACGGTTTGGAGACAAAGCAAGAGAGGCAAGATTGAGATGGTTTGGACATGTGTGGAGGAGAGATGCTGAGTATATTGGGAGAAGGATGCTGAATATGGAGCTGCCAGGGAAGAGGAGAAGAGGAAGGCCAAAGAGGAGGTTTATGGATGTGGTGAGGGAAGACATGCAGGTGGCTGGTGTGACAGAGGAAGACGCAGAAGACAGGAAGAAATGGAAACGGATGATCCGCTGTGGCGACCCCTAACGGGAGCAGCCGAAAGTAGTAGTAGTAGTAGTAGTGTAACCTTTCTGACTCACAACTGACAACAACCTCTTATGGTACCTCCTAACTAGGTTGGCACATGTCTCTTGAGGGATCTTAGCCCATTCTTCCATGGCAAATTGTTCCAGCTCATCCAAATTGCATGGTTTTCGAGCATGGACATTAACTTTGAGCTCCCGCCACAGATTCTCAATAGGATTGAGATCTGGGCTCTGAGAGGGCCACTCCAGGACCTTGATTTTGGTGTCCTTCAAAACGTTTTGGACCAAGTTGGATGTATGCTTTGGGTCACTGTCTTGCTGGAAGACCCTGCAGCGACCTAAAGCTAGACTGGCAGCAGATTTCTTTACATTATCCTTCAAAATGTCAACATAATCTTCTTTCTTCATGATCCCATGCACCTGAACAAGGTTCCCTGTGCATGAAGCAGCAAAACAGCCCCACAGCATTATGCCCCCACCTCCATGTTTAACTGTGGCAACTGTGTTTTTAGGGTTGAAGGCCTCTCCCTTCCTTTGCCAAACAAAAACAATATCCATGTGTCCAAACAGCTCAAGTTAGTCTCATCAGACCAAAGGACAGCCTTCCAAAACTCATGCCTATGTTTCAAATGTTCACGGGCAAACTTCAGTCTGGCTTTGATGTGCTGCTGTGTGAGCAATGGAGTTTTTCTTGGATGATGACCTCAAAGCCCATCACGGGGAAGAACCCCCACAACAGTCTTCCTTGAAACATCAAGTCCAGAAGAGGCCAGTTCAGCAACAATCATCTTGGCAGAGATCCGGGGATTGTTGTTGACATCTCTGACTATTTTCCTCTCTAAAGTTTTTGAAATCTTGCACTTTCGACCATGCCCATGTTTGTTCCTGACAGAATTTGTCTCCTTGTGCTTTGCAGTGATGCAACGTACACCTGTTCTACACACTGTGAAACGCTTGGAAATGGCAGTATAGCTTTCCCCCTTAAGATGAGCATCCACTATCTTCTTTCTGAGTTCCAGACTGATTTCTTTACTTTTTGGCATGATGAAATTACTTCTTACCAAGAATTTTAGAGTAGTCTCTCTCAATCCAGTGTTCAAGTGGCACTAGTCCTGATCATTGGAGTCCCTTAAGTGAAGTTCAATGCTGACTGATTGCTCAGGTGTGGTTTGAAAGCTGATTGATTGCTCAGGTGTTTTTTGAAAGCAAAAAAATCACATGTGGGCTAATAATTTTGACCACCTCAATTTTCACTACATTTGGTATAAAGCAAGCCTCAAGATTTATTTTACATTCCAAAATGTACCAAATAGGGGCCTTAACATTGATGAATGTTTTACTATGCGAACTTTTATGAATGATGCAAACACTGGGCAGCATTTTAGGGAAATGTTCCACAGTTCCTTGGGGGCTAATAATTTTGACCTTAACTGTACCTGTCAAAGTTCATACTAAGCCTCAGTGAAGAGGATGCTCTGCTGCGTCAGCTCCTCAAAAGCAATGTGGAGTTTGCATGGCAGCCAGCACAGCGGCAAGCTTTTGACAATCTCAAGGAGTTGTGCACGCATCCTCCAGTGCTGAAGTTTTTTGACCCCACAAAGCCTGTCGAAATATACTGTGATGCCAGCAGCACTGGACTAGGAGTGGTTTTGCTGCAGGACAGTCACCTCGTTGCCTTCTCATCAAGGTCACTGACTGACGCAGAAACGCGCTATGGACAAATCGAAAAGGAGATGCTCTCCGTTGGGTATGCCTGTGTCAAGTTTCACAACTATATATTTGGGCAGGAGGCCACGTAATAAGCTGCCTACTGCTCGTGTGCTACTTGCACCAACAGCCTATCACCCTCTCAAAGTAAAGCGTCTGCTGGACAAAAGTAAGGACATCCAAAAGTTCTGCAAAGGGGCAGGCAAACCTCGTGTTGCCCTTAAGCCTGGGGATGAGGTTAGGATGCAACCCTATACTGGCAACCACAAATGGTCCCCAGGAGTTGTAGTTAAACCGCACAGTGCTCCACAGTCCTATGTTGTAGACTGTGGGAACAAGGAGTACCGCCGCAACAGCCAACACCTCCGCAGCCGCCAACCGTCCATGCCACTGGGTTCGGAATGAACCTTGGACTGAACTATCAGATCCTCTAACTGAGAAGCAGCCACAACCTCCAGCTCTTCCGGAACTGCCACACTCACCACCTAAAATACCTTTGAGCTTCACTCAAGCCCGGCCAGCTGAACAGCTTACTACTAGGTGGGGCAGAGTTGTGAAGCCTCCTGATAGACTGAATCTGTAAGTGTTTGAGTTTGAGTTGAGTTTGATGTTTTGAGTTGTTTTTCTCACCTTGAGAAAGTGAAGCACTGGTAAACACTCCTTCCAAGTTATTGTGTGAAGAATTACATTTAGACGTGAACAGGTGTTTTGTTTATTGACACAAGTTCAATGAATGTTTATTTTTGTTTAAGAGGGGAGATGTAACATATTGTGTTTACATTCCGTAGCTGCAGTCTGTTCTGTCCCTACACAGTACCCGTACCTCTGTTCACATTGCGCAATAAACAAGATGGCTCCCAACTGAGACATGTGTCCCGTTTTAAGTACATTACAGTAAGTATGGGAGTTCATAACTTGGGCGTTCATAACCCGGGGACTACCTCTATAAGTCGCATTTATATGGTGGTATAGTATTTAAAATCAACATTAAATTAAATTAATTAAATTAATTAGAGGAAGATGCAGAGGACAGGAAGAGATGGAAATGGATGATCCGCTGTGGCGACCCCTAACGGGAACAGCAGAAAGTAGTAGTAGTAGTAGTAGTAGTAGTAGTATTTCAAATTAAGTCATAAGATGCCATCAGTGCTACACACAGTGCTATCTCGTGGCCTTAATTGAAATGCAGTGTATTCTTATAACACATTTACAAAAAAAAAAAAAAAAACGACTTATAGTCCTGGAAATACAGTATCTGTAACGGCTGAGCCATCTTTCCATTTAAATATCTATTTCAACTCTTGACAGTCTGGCACGTGGTTTTAAAATTGAGTGAAAATGTTGATACATAGGACAGGAGCAGTACTGTTTTTAAAGTTCCACTACAGCTCTCTATTCCTAGTTTCTACCCTACAACACACACTCGCATCATTCTCAGTGCTGGTTCTGGATTTAAATTCTGTGGTGCTTTTAATTCATCATCCTTTATTTCTACTATATCCCTTCTCAATCCAGATGCACTGTTAAATTCCTTCAGTGATCAGTGCCTATCCATCCTTAACCAAATTGCACCATTTAAAACTTGGTGCAAACTAGTACATAACACCCATAAAAACCAAATGTTAAGATTGCACAAAGCAGTAAGGATGCGAGATCAGCTTATTTCTCTGAACTGATAACTAGAAATAACCACAACCCAAAAGTTATATTTAGGGTTATTGATTCTGATATTAATGGTCCCTCCACTTCTTTTTCTGAACCTGATGTTGCTCAGCTGTTACAGATACTGTATTTCCTGGACTATAATTTGCTGGTTTTTTTTTTTTTTAATTTTGTCAGAAGAATACACTGCATTTAAGTTAAGGCCATGAGATAGCACTGTGTGGAGCACTGATAGCATCTTATGACTTAATTTGAAATACTACTACTAATACTACTACTACTCATTAAGAATAATAACAAATCTATGTTCCTTTGTGGGATTAATGAGAGTGATATCATTGAAATGGTTAGAAAACTCAAAAACAAAAAGTCAACTGACATAAATTCCATTGACATGGTAATAATCAAAGAAGTCATTGATCTTATTGTAAGACCTCTGACCTACATTTGTAATCTGTCCTTTCAAAAAGGGGTTTTTCCGAATAATATGAAAACCGCAAAGGTAATACCAATATTCAAAAGCGATAAGTATTGTATTGATAACTATAGACCAGTGTCCCTTCTTCCTCAATTTTCAAAAATATTAGAGAAACTATTTGCTAAACAATTGGATCTTTTTATTGATAAATATGAACTGCTCAGTGAGCACCAGTATGGGTTTAGGGGAAACCGAACGACTACATACGCAGTAATGGAGATGGTAGTAGAAATAACAAAGGCAATTGAAAATGATGAGTGTTCAGTTGGTATTTATATTGATTTACAGAAGGCGTTCAATACCACCGATCACAGCATATTATTGAGAAAACTGGAGAAGTATGGATTAAGAGGTGTAGCTTATTCTTGGCTGAAGAGTTACTTAGAAAATAGACAGCAATGTGTACAAATCAAGAACACTTTCACAATTTAGGAAGGTCACCTATGGTGTACCACAGGGATCTGTGATTGGTCCGAAACTTTTTTTTGCTTTATATTAATGATATTTGCAATGTTACTGATTTGTTGAAATTTATTGTTTTTGCAGATGGTACAAACATGTACTGCTCTGGTAATAATTTACAGGAATTATTGTCTTCCACTGAAAGAGAGTTGAAAACCCTCAAAACCTAGTTTGATGTCAATAGATTGTCATTCAATATTAAAAAAACAAAATTCATGGTTTTCGGGAATCGAAAAGAAATTGACAAGGATATTAAATTAAAAATATGTGATGCTGAAATTGAAAGAGTGACCGAGATTAAATTCCTAGGGGTGGTTATTGACCATAAATTAACATGGAAACAGCATGTCCAATATATAAAAGGAAAGATTTCTAAGTCAATAGCAATTCTGTACAAATCAAGAAACATATTAAATTATAAGGCTTTACATATTACTTACTGCTCACTCATACTTCCTTATATATCATACTGTGTTGAAGTCTGGGGATTAACGTATAAAACAACTGTTAATGCAATAGTTCTCTTACAAAAACGAGCCACAAGACTTATTAATAAGGTTGACTACTATGAACATACTGACCCACTGTTTATGAAATCGCATGTTATGAAATTTAATGATCTGGTATATTACAAAACAATGCAAATAATGTATAGAGCTAAATCAAATCTACTCCCAGTCACCATACAAAGCTTTTTCTCATCTCAAGAGACAAAGTATGATTTCAGAGATGTCTGCAAATTTACGGTACCAAAGGCTAAAAAGGAGATTAAAAGGAGATGTTTATCTGTTTTAGGTGTTTCAATATGGAATGGTGCTGATATTAATTTAAGAAGGTGTAGTACATTTCAGATTTTCAAAAGGATGGTTTGTAAAGTAATTTTCGAGGGCTATAAGTGTCCATGATTTTGTAAAGGTTTTTTGTGTTCTTTTTATGATTTTGTTTTATTATTTTTTCTACAGACTCTGTGACTTTATTTGGTCTTGTAAAAACTGTTGATGGGTAGCTTAATGTGTCCTAAAGGACAGGCTTAAATATAAGCATTATGCTTCTGCCTGTGCCTTTTCAGTCACTGTTTTGAGTACATTGTTTGTATTGTAAACATTTGTTAATTGTGGGTGACTGAATAAATATAGGTAGTCCCTGGGTTATGAATGCCCAAGTTATGAACTCCCGTACTTACGAACCAACCTTTGTAAAGCCTATAATTTTAAAAATCGAGTTACACATACTAACGAATGGATGGACTACTTTGCGCAATGCTCAAAACCCTGCATGTTTTAGGCGGTTTGTCGGCATGAGGGAGAACAAGCCACGCCGTCGTCACCATTTTAAGTTGGGTTACGTAAGCATTGTTTTGTGCGTTGTGTTTTCACCTCAGTTTTTCGTGTGTTTACCCTCATAATCATGACTTCAAAGCGTAAATCTGATGCAAGTAATGGTGATGCATCGAAGAAAAGGAAAGCAATCGCGATTGAAACGATGTTGAGCTGTCCAAAAAATTTCTCACTCAATTTGTAAATAAGGTGGACAATATCAGGTCCCAAATCCAGCCTGGCCTTTCCTCGTTTCCTCATGACCTGACCTCATTCTTTTCATTCCCATGTTAATTCTGCCTCTTTTACCCAGTTTCAACCCATTTCAATTCCAGTGTTAAAAGTACAGTTAGAGAGTACAGAGAGTACATAGAACTCCTCCTCCTGCGTATTAGACATAATCTCCACTAAGCTGCTCAGGGAGGTATTTTCTACTGTTAGCCCTGTTATTCTGCAAATTTTTAATAATTGTCTGGCCTCTGGTTTGTTTCCAGATAGTTTTAAGCATACTATTGTTCACCCATTGCTAAAGAACCTAATTTGGATCTCCTGTCCTTAAGCAACTACAGACCAATCTCCAAATTATCTTTTTTCATCTAAGGTTCTCAAGAAAGCAATTTCATCTCAACTGATATCTTTTATGAATACTAATAGTGTTTTTAACAGGTTTGAGTCTGGTTTTAGAGCACATCATAGTACCTATTCTAACCTAGCTCTTGTTAAGGTTACTTGTGACCTACTGCTGAAAGCAGACAGAGGTGACTGTTGGATTTTAGTGCTTTTAGACTTAAGTGCTGCTTTTGACACAGTTGATTATAGTATCCTTTTACATTGCTTGGAGGAATCAAGGGCTTGGCTCTTAGTTTATTATGCTGACACCTCTCCAACAGAACTTTTTCTTTTGTTCTGGGTTAATCTACTTCATCGATGGCTCAGTTGAGTTATGGTGTCCCTCAAGGCTCAGTTCTTGGCCCGCTTCTTTTTTTCTATCTACATGCTGCCTCTTGGCCAGGTTATTCAAAATCATGATGCGTTTTAACCATTTTTATGCTGATGACATTCAGTTATACATACCACTAAAACCCACAGATCCTAGTAGCCTAGCAAATTTCACAGCTAGCCTTCTTCTTTCGACTCGTCCCCTGTTTTTCAGGGGTTGCTACAGCGGAGTTTATAGTTTCCATCGGTACCATGTGAGGGCATGGCACCAATGGCGGCCATTGTTAACCCGGGCCTTGACCAATCTGGTATTGTCTTGTAAATCCACATACTGATTGGGCAAAATTTTACTTCAGATGCCCTACCTGACACAACCACTAACCCTATGGATAGGGGCACAGGTAAAGCGCTAGATGCCATCCCAGTATTCATGGACTTGTGCCCATGCCTGTCACCTACAATTTCACAACTTACCTCTCTGATATTAAATCCTGGATGTCCCAAATTTTTCTTAAATTTAATAATGATAAGTATGAGGTTATTCTGTTTGGTACCCCAAATTCCATCAGCCCTTTTGACACTAATCTTGGTGGTCTGTCAAATAGTATTAAGCAGGCTACTAGGAATCTAGGGGTAATAGTCGATGCTAACATTTGTTTTGATAATCAAGTCAAAAATGTTGTTCAGTCATGTTTCTTCCAGCTCAAGATAATCTATAAAATTAGGTAATTTGTATCAATTGCTGAATTACAAAAAGTTGTCCATGCTTTTATTTATTCTAAGCTTGATTATTGTAATGCACTTTACTTGGGTATCAGCCAGGGCTCCCTCCACCATCTCCAGTTGGTACAAAACGCCACTGCTCGACTCATTACCGGGACAAAGAGGCATGATACCTCACCCTTGTGCTTGCCTCCCTACACTGGCTCCCTGTTTGATTTCGAATTGATTTTAAAATTTTATTGCTCTTTTAAGGCCTCAGACAGTCCTGCTCCTAATTATATCTGATTTATTGACCTGGTATGCATCCTCTTGACCATTAAGGTCGACAGTTGGAGCCCTGCTGGTTATTCCCAGGTCATGGTTTGTCACAAAGGGTGATTGGGCTTTTGCTGTTAGAGCTCCCACACGATGGAACTCTGCCTACTGAACTCAAACACACTAAGTCTCTAGCTTCCTTTAAATCTCTTCTTAAAACTTTTCTCTGTGTGAAAGCTTTTGGAAATGTTTGATATTTGCTTTTATTTACTTATACTGTTTTTATTTCTATTCCTATTCATTTGGTCTTATTCATTTATTGTTTTTATCTCCTCTGTGCTCATGTCCTATGGTCTTATTCTCATTTTTGCTTTGTCTGGTTTTATTTCTTTTGTAAAGCACTTTGTAACATTGTTAAGAAAAGTGCTATATAAAGTGTATTATTATTATTATTATTGCTATAGAATGTGTCAAGAAAAAATCCTTTGTGACATAACTCTTCATATTTTATATTCTTGATAATTTTCTTTCCTTGACACTGATAACGCTGATATTACTTCACCACTACAAACGCATGCACAGTTCCTGCATGATTCATTCTGTACAGTGTGAGCACAAATGACTGATTAAAGATATTTCTCTTTGTGAAATGATTTTTAAGAAGTCACTGGAAAACCATTACCTATTGTCTGTCTACTGTCAAAGATACTTTTATTCTTGATGAGGTAAAAGCGCCATCGATTGAGTTCTCCCCTTTGAATCCATGCTTTCACAAATGCACTCAAATGGACGAGGACTGACCTTGTAAAGGGCATATATAGTGATATTTGTTAAATCAAATCTAATGGCAATGAGTCAGGGACTTACCCTCTGCAAGGGAGGCAAATGCATTGATGAGACGGGCCATGTATTGACGGACAATCTCCTTCTTTGATCTTATCAAGTGAAGCACAGTTTTCTGTTGAGATAAGGAATAAGTAGTTTATCTTATATATATATATTTTAAAGAGGCCCAAAATTATCTGAGTAGTTTATGTATAGTGCTAAAAGTTACAAAAACATACATGTTTTTGTTAGGAAAATCATACAGACAGCTTACAAAGCAACAGTCAATACAAATGAGGGCGTATAATAAAGGCCTACATGTACAGGAATGTCTTTCAAGTCAAGTCAAGTCAAGTTTATTTATATAGCACATTTAAAACAACCACAGTTGAACCAAAGTGCTTGCTGCACAAGCTTAAAATACAATATAAAATAAGTGACACATATGAATATAAAAATATATGTAAAGAAGACATAATAAAATAAAGAATATAAAATGTAAACAATAAAACATGAGTAAAACTATATTTGCACAATAAAATCAGTGTCAAGCTCAACTTGAATTGAATGCCAGTGAGAAGAGGTAGGTCTTTAACAAAGATTTAAAAGTCTCTAGGGTTTGAGCAGATCTTATGTGTACTGGTAAGTTGTTCCAGAGATCAGGGGCAGCCACTGCAAAGGCTGTCGCCCCTATTCTTAAGTCTGGATCTCGGAACATGTAAGCGCATTTGGTTTGTTGACCTGAGTGCTCTGATTGGTGTATGATGATGTATTAGCTCAGATAAATAAGATGGTGCCAGCCCATTTAAAGACTTAAAAACAAGTAATAAAATCTTAAACTGGATCCTAAAACAGACAGGAAGCCAATGAAGAGAGGCCAGGTCAGGTGTTATGTGATCACGTCGTTTCTTTCCTGTCGGAAGGCAAGCAGCTGCATTTTGTACAAGCTGCAGGCAAGAGCAAGAGCACAAGTCTTCACCAAGAGCAGTATATTCCAAAAACTCCTTTTGTGCATACTGGCACAGATGATACAGGGACAAAGGGACCACACATTTAATGTGAGGAGACAGGTGGGTCATGCCATTCACATTTGATAATATCAATATCAAATGCATAAATGCATTTATAGTTTGATAAGCATTTAGCATTTATGCATTAAATTTTACAGTCTGTGAATGTATTGTGTATGTGTTCATTTTGGTTGATCTGACTCTATTTTCAATTTCAGCTCTCTTTGGTTTTATGTTTTAATATGAAAACCTCAGAAATGAAACTGTTAATTTCCTTGACTCAATCTATTTGCTCATTTCATATGCATAAATATACCTAAGGAATATCTGGTTGGCCATTAATTGATCAAACCCTGCACAATGAAGCATACTCTACATGTGTTAGTCAAGCACTTCTCTTAAAATTTTCCAACAAAATCATAGGCGAAAAACACACAAAAGGCACCTGGGTCACATGATAACAGATGATAACAGAGAGGTCACACACTGCCCTGCAGGCAACCGTTTCCAAAAATTGCCAGTTTGTTTTTGATTTGATTTCAAGCAACACACACCCCACTGCTATTGTAAGGCAGAATAAAGCAGTTAAAAGCGCTAAGTGACCTCAGCCTCCTGTGTGAATCAGAGCACAGTGACACGTGGGTACACGAACAAAGTGTACGTTGCAAGATGAAAAGAGACGCTTTAGCATGTCGCCCTAAGGCTGCAGACAAGATGAATGATAGTTGTCAGTGTGGCTTTGGAGGACAAAGACAAAAAAAGAAAAAGAAAGGAAGGAAGAAAGAGAAAGAAGAAAAATTAACAGGTTTATGAAGCCAAGTTTCACGGAATCTAAAATTGTGAACGGGTAAAACCTGAAACATGATCGACTTTGGCCCATTGATTACTAACAAGGGACATAATTCAAGCATCACAGACCTCTGCCTACAGTCTCGTGATCTAAGGCCATAGCCTTTGGTAACAAGCCTCTGGTCAGATTAAAACAATATGTGTGCTGATCTGAAGGTCAGCATACATATAGTTGGTCATCCGATTACCTTATCGTACTCTAGATTTCTTATCAAGAAAATGAGGGCAAAAAAATGACCATTTAATTTATCCAAATAAATCCTGTAATGATTTTAGTACGGGCAATCAAAGGGGGCAGAATCTCAACAATACATATCTAGTGTAAAATTATCCTTCAAATAGTGACACAGCAACCAAAGAAGCCTGATGACTGATAATTTGAATCTTCGTGTTTAAAGCTGCAGTTGGTAACTTTGGAGAAAAGAACAAGAGAGAGAGATTTCGAGAGATTTTGAACACAAACACCAACACCCCCTCCCCTCCTGCTCCTTCTCCAGCCCCTCCCTTCCTTGGGTAGCCCTTCCCCCAAACAAAACTCAGGCTCGTTCATGTGAGTTCATTTTTACTGGCGGTGGTAACAGAGAAATAATAACCTAACACTACAAAAAACAGAAAGGAGCTCTAGTATTTTTTTTCAAATTTTTTTGCTTGAATATGCAGTTGTTGGCAACAGAGAATTGGAAATTTACTAGGAGTCGATTCCAACGCTGCCTGAGCTTTGTTGTCCGCCATTGGTATGGATTTCTCGTGAGTGCTCAGGAAACTCAAGACAGCAACATGATTGACAAGAAGTAGGGGCAGCCCCTCAACCTATCAGGGCGGAGAGGCCAGAGAGAAGCCCTGATTGGTCAAAGCTTACAGAAGCGGTAGCATTTTCAGATTCCTGAATACAGAGGCAGGGGATAACACTGAGATCCCAATTTATTCTCAGACCACTTATATTACTGATAGCTGAAAGGGTACTATGGCATTTTAACCAAATAAAACACAAAAAAAGTTACCAACTGTAAATTTAATTGGTTCTGAAAATGACCACTTGGGGACATCCATTATCCATTATCCAAGCCACTTATCCTGCTCTCAGGGTCTCAGGGATGCTGGAGCCTATCCCAGCAGTCATTGGGCAGCAGGCAGGGAGACACCCTGGACAGGCCACCAGGCCATCACAGGGCCCCACTTGGGGACAATCACCAGTCAAATGGCATTAGTTTCCAAGTTAATCTAACACTATTAGCCACCTTTGCATGGTATCAGTCACTATTTGGAGGTTCTAATGTACTCTTAAAAAGCTTGTCAAATGAAGCTTGGCACTGTCCCAGCTGATCTAGATCAACAGCAGTTTGCCTACCAGGCAAACAGATCGACTGAGGATGCCATTTGTGTGGCTCTAAATACAGCTCTTTCTCTCCTGGAAAGACCCAACACCTATGTCAGGATGCTCTTGTTGATTACAGCTCGGCGTTTAACACCATCATACCAAACAAGCTGGTCAACAAACTCCACAAACTAGACTTAACTCCCTCCATATGCAATTGGATACTGGACTTCCTCATCAACCGCCCCCAGACTGTAACACTGGGCAAGCACACATCCTCCACCCTCATTCTGAGCACCGGTGTCCCCCAGGGTTGTGTGCTGAGCCCCCTCCTTTATGCACTATTCACACGACTGCCAACCCATCCACAACTCAAACACTATTGTTAAGTTTGCAGATGATACGACAGTCATTGGGATCACACCAGACAAAAACGAAGCGGCATACAGGGAGGAAGTTCAGAACCTGATAATGTGGTGTGGTATCAACAACCTGGTCTTAAACATCAAAAAGACCAAGGAGATTATCGTGGACTTTAGCACCTCCAAGATCACACACAGTCCTGTCCACATCAACACAGAGTCTGTGGAGAGAGTCCTGAGCTCAAGGTTCCTGGGAGTCACCATCACAGAGGACCTCACCACTGCTGCGAACACCTCAGCAGTGGTGAGTAAGACACAATAATGTCTTTATTTTCTGAGGATACTAAGGAGAGCCAACCTCCCCCCAAAACTGTTCATCAACTTTTGTAGTTGCTCCATTGAGAGCATCCTAACAAACTGCATGACACCCTGGTACAGCAGCTGTACCAAAGCTGACAAAAAAAGCCCTCCAGTGTGTTGTGGAAACAGCACAGGACATTGCTGGCATTGAGCTGCCTTCACTAGAACATCTTCACAGCACTTGTTGTGTGAGGAGTGCTAGAACATCATAAAACACATTACACACCCTGGATACCATCTGTTTCAGCCCCTCCCATCAGGTAGGTGCTTCAGGTCAATCTGCACATGCACAAAGAGACTGAAAAGCTTCTTTCCAAAAGATGTGGCACTAATGAACTCAGACATCTGCTCAGTCCAATGAGACTGATGTGCCGCCACCATCGGGCATGTGCAATATTTGCATATATTTACTCACATGTCACTTTAAGCCACTTCATATCTGTCACCGTACCTTTACTGCATGTTTGCTGATGATGTTTTTGCACCCCATAAGTTTTATTTTATCATTAACTGTATTGTATTTTATACCTTTTACTGCTTATATTTTGCAGTTATATTGGTTAGACTCTGTACTTTTTATTGCTGATATTTTATATTTCTTATCTCTTTTATATATGCACCATTTTGAGGTTGTCACACCTGCAATTTCGTTAGGCTTGGCAAAATGGCAATAAAGTTCTTCTTCTTGAAATGAAGCTTGGTTAAGTGCCAATAACTATGATAGTTTTCAGTGGACACAGTTATTTTCCAACATTGCGTTTGATGCCTGCTATGGGATATACTGTACTGATAAAATATAATGCAATGAGGTTTAAATCCCACCTGTTTGTTGCTGTAGCGATCAAGCAGGTCGTTGCTGATGTAGGCCTGCAGAACTGTGTCTCTCTGTTCGCCATGGATAGTGCGAGTCAATCTCTAAAAATAAGGAGAACTTTTAGACCAAAAACTCAATCAGAGCTGCTCAGTGCTCAGAAGACTGAGACCATATGTTGCTCATTGCAAATAACATGTTTGTCATACAAATGTCAAAATGAGACACCATAGTGGCCAGTTTGCAAATTATTAATGGAAGATATTAAGGTATTAATTAGCTTGACAAACTTAAGATTAACAAACAAGTGTGATGCTAGCGTAAAGTTCGCTAACTGTGTCCCCACAAGCTCTCCTCATTTGTGTGAGGTGTGGTATGAATTTTATAACGGTTGTGATTGCGTTTTTTTTTCTTCAGTTTTTGATCCAAAATCCTATTACAGCAATTACTGAAAGAAAAATTTTTATAGAAAAAAAAAATTCCACATCTTAAGCACATTAATGATAAGAAAATATTCAGAATTATTTTGTTTCTTTCAGATAGTATTCTTCTTTAGCGTAGACACATACAACTTAGAAAGGTACTATTGGCATCCACCCACAAATGTCATTAAACCAGCTGTAATACAGAGGGATGTGTTCTGATGCCTACATTAACACCTACTGACTCTGGCACACTGTTTTAATTGCAGCTCAATTTGTTTTACTTATCAGTTTAGAAAAGAAAAGGGCTTTTCATGCCCAGTCCTGATCCTCACCCAGCGCAGGGCCTGAAGCAGAAGCGATTGGAGTCTGTCAGTGCCTCCTACCAGGTCCCTTTTAAGCTTCTCATAGTCTAAAGATGGCAGCAGGGGCACCTCCTTCGGTCTCCTGGAGGTTAGCAGAGGACTCAGATTCAGCCATGTTTGAATTTAGTACAACAGCAAGGATGAACGATGGCTATTTTTTTTGTTGTAGTGGATTTTCTCCCCTTTTTCCCTCCCCAGTGGTACTTGGCCAAATACCCCACTCTTCTAAGCTGTTCTGTTCACTGCTCCATCTCCTCTGCTGATCCAGGGAGGGCTGCAGACTACCACATGCTTCCTCAGATACATGTGGAGTCACCAGCCGCTTCTTTTCACCTGAGAATGAGGAGTTACACCAGGGGAACATAGCGCATGGGAGGCTCACGCTATTCCCCCCAGCTCCCCCTCCCCCCCAAACAGGTGCCCCGACCGACCAGAGGAGGTGCTTGTGCAGTGACCAGGACACATACCCACATCCAGCTTCCCACCCACAGACACAGCCAATTGTGTATGTAGGGACGTCTGACCAAGCCGGAGGTAACACGGGGATTTGAACTGGCAATCCCTGTGTTGGTAGGCAACGGAATAGATTGCTATGCCACCCGGACACTCAACAATGGCTATTTTTCATTTAAGCACGCAAACTGCTACAAAGTTAAAACTTACTGTGGTGCAATGGATACTCGTAGCATTGAGGAGGCCTGAGGATATGAGGGACCGAGAGAGCAAGAAAAAATTAAAACGGGGCGGAGTACTTTAGTGGTTATATTTATTTAAAATTTTACCCACAAACCATCCAATCAACCATCTTTTATGCAACTTTTAAAAGTACAGAGAAAATTAAAACACTGTATTATAATATGGGTAGCATTATGTTTACCAGGTAGGCTTTTATTTGTCCATTATCTCGTCCTCCTACTTACCAAGAACTTTTTTTTCCATCTACAGCAACCAGGTTAGCAATTGCAATTGCTACTTACTAGTGGTGTGGGCATGCGTGTATTCATGCATGCAGTTCAAGGACATGCTGAATCCATTGACAATCTCTATTTGACATGAGTGCCCATGCAATGAGTGATACGTAGACTCTTCCAATTTGATGAGTATAACTGACCAGAAAGAGGGCAGCAGTTAGTGAGCAAGAGCCAACAGCTTTTCTTTTTCTTTTTTTTAATTAGCATCAATACTTCAATAAAGACTTCAATTATAAATATTTGTTTTGGAGGCCTAATTCTAGTGTTTGTAGGAATAGGGGAAAAGGAGGGGTTCTACCAATAGTGGGCTCTAGCACAGGGAGGTTTTATGAACTAATTAATGGTGTGTCTTATTCCTCAAAGGGGATGTTGGGCTCTGAAATTCAATCTGAAGACTCGGCGGTAAGCCTAGCATAAGTAAATGTTTAGGGGACTTAGCCATGTTGTCTGAAAGGATCATGTGCTTTGGGCACATTTTAGCTTTGCTGTTGGAGGCAGGAGAAGAACCAAAGTTCCTGGGGCCACATGCATAAAACTCTGTGTAGATTCATGACTAAAAACTGTGTATATGCACAAAGATAGAAATACAAATAAGCATTCTTTTCATCAGATTTATAAGACCATGCATATGCATGGTTCTGTTCCATATATCTGTCATTGTGTAATTGTACGCGCATGCACGAGCCTGATTTTCACTCCCACTATAAGCCATAAACAGATGTAGACACTCCCTTAATCCATCCACAAGTTATCAGGCATTGCAATGAAAATAACCTCAGTGAAGAAAAAGCGCAATTTCACCGATTTTGAAATTGAGGCCCTTGTCAGAAAAGCTGAAAAAAGAAAAAGTGCTTTATTTGGTGTTCTCACTTCTGGGATCACAAACAGAAACAAAGAACATAGAATGGTATCGATGTAAGTTTAATTTATTATTATTATTATTATTATTATATATAAAGTAACAGAGACCATCAACTCCATAAGTTTCGAGCAAAGGACCCCTGCAGAAGTTTAAAAAGAAAAAAAAATCGAGTTTCACCAGGGGCATGTAGCGCGTGGGAGGACCAGATTATTCCCCCCAGTTCCCCCTCCCCCCTGAACAGGCGCACCGACGGACCAGAGGAGGTGCTAGTGCAGCGACCAGGACACATACCCACATCCGCCTTCCCACCCACAGACATAGCCAATTGTGTCTGTAGGGACATCTGACCAAGCCGGAGGCAAGACGAGGATTCAGACCAGAGATTCCCATGTTGGTAGACAATGGAATAGACCGCTATGCTACCCAGACGCCCAAATAAAAAGAATATTAACGGCTAATTAAATGTTGACTCTGACTTAATGTAAATTAAAAGAATGATAAAGTTAATCATGAAAAAGTAATTAAGCAATGTTACCTTAATAAATGTGCCTTTGATTGGCATTTTACAAATCTTTGTGTAAACGCAAAACACACACACACACACACACACACACACACACACACACACACACACACACACACACACACACACACACACACACACACACACACACAATCAGTGCAGCTGGTTATCGACCTAAACAAAGTGGTTTACTAAAAGATTCAGTCGCTCACCTTATATTTAGCCTCCACCTCATCACATCACCCTCAGATCGCTCTAGAAAAACATGTGTACGCATGGTCTAAAGAATGCATGAGATGCGCTCTTTCTCACAGCACATACTGTTTTTATAAATACCAGTTTATATGCGGGAAATGGCATATGCATGGTTTCTGTGCGTTTATGCATGTGGCCCCTGGATTCCTTCCTCTTCTACAACATTCCAGTTGCCCTGAAGGGCGAATTAATGGCAGGTGAACAAGTTTCACTCGTGACACTTGACATTGGGGCCCAAGACCTGGAGTGACTCCCCCACCAGGGATTAAATCACAGGTGTGTTTAAGATGGTGGACAAGGACGGTGGTGCTGAGCTGACACAAGGAGTGTCAGCAAAACCTAAAAAAAAAAAGTTCTCTTTAATAAGGATAAAAGGCTACAAAAGGAAGATGGATAAGGATATAGACTTTTAACATTTTATGGGGATTGCTTAATTAGCCACTGTTTCACACAAAGAGCTTGAACTGCGGTCTCTTAAAACGCATAGTTTATGTAAGGGGTGTTTTTTTTTTTTTTAATCTTCACCATCTATTATGCAAGCGTTCATGCCTGCGGGGAGTACTCAAAGTCATCCATTGTTGATGATGTTGTTGTCTCATATGATTGCTGTGAATCCCAGTCTGCCCTGGCCGGCTGTGTGAGCTTTGATTTCTCCCCATGGAGAAGAGGAGAGGGATGGCTGGAAAAATATCTGTGAAAGCCATCTTTATAATAAGGAGGAGAATAAAAGTCTGAGAATTACACTTCAATTAAGGTGTTATGTGACGATGGGGAGAACAGTCGCTCTCTATCTGAGGATGAACATGATCCTGACGTCTGAGGACCGTAGGCCTGAGATTTAAGAAAAGGGATTGGGGGAGGATCTCGGAGTCTAATGGTCTTTTGAGTGAGAGTTCATTTCTTTGCTAATAAAAATAATCCATGCATTTCTCTCATAATTTCTCTCATGCCTTCTTCTCAGCAGAACACTGTGAGACCAGATTATATAAGCCTGTGATGTAAATCTCAAATGGTTCATGGTGTATTGACTCCAGACGTGACTTTTGACACATTTAAACAGTATATGCATAATTGTTGATTAACAGAACCTTGACATGAAAAACAATGAGAATTTTGAGATGTGCTGAAAGTTTTGCTTTCTTGAATTAAAAAGTTACATTTTCTGGCATGTTTTCTTTCATAACCTATTTTTGTGTAAACACACCACCTTGTATCCCGAAAAAAAAATCAATTTTGTGATGTGGTTCTCATTTCAAGTTCTGACCTAATTGTGTTGCCATTGAGAATGTTGAGAACTGGGGTTATATAATGTGGTATTGTTTGTAGAAGCCTTTTTTTTTTTAATAAAGATTGGCCATTTTCACCTATCTTGTTTGATAACCTGAGCATGGAAAAAAGATTTTTTAATCAGCCCATAGAGTTGGGTGTTGGGAGGAGAAAGGTCAAAAATATCGACCTTTCTCTTCTCGCCTGTCTTGAAAAAAATAGGTAAATTTGGTATAGAAGAGGATGGGGAGGAATACTGGTATCCTTGTCTCATAAAAGGAATATATAGTTGAGCAGATGACAATGAGTTGAGTGTTTGTGGACAAGTGAATGTTTAACGATGAGGTACGCCCTTGGAGGGATACTCTTGTTTGACAAAACAAGTGGCCGGACAATGGGTGCCATTCTTATCATAAACGAGGCCATACATCCCACTAAACTAGGGCAATCTAATGAGAACTGGAGGAGAATGGGAGGGGATATAGGGCAGGTACAAAGGCAGGCCAAGAAAAGGTGTTGAAAAGAGGGATACAAGGAAAAAGGGTAAAGGAAAGAGGAAACGACAAAAAGGAGAGACGAGCAAGGCACGAGCAAGACGGGAAGGGACTGGAACACTGTGTGTGTGTGTGTGTGTGTGTGTGTGTGTGTGTGTGTGTGTGTGTGTGTGTGTGTGTGTGTGTGTGTGTGTGTGTGTGTGTATGTGTGTGTGTGTGTGTGTGTGTGTGTGTGTGTATGAGAATGAGAAAGGGGTGAGGGGGGGACGACAGGAAGTAAAGCTGAAAATGTATGAAACTTACATAGCCGTCATCATAGGGACTCATAGAGTAATATCCCTTTAAGGACAGAGCATCACAAACCCAACAAACACAAAGACAGAGGACATTAAGTCACAAAAAAAAAAAAGCAAAACACATTGCACAAGCCCGAGTTTTAGCACCATGATGAAGGCCACCGACAGTAGCGGTTGGCTGCTGAGGTTTCTGTTTGAAAGAATTTACTTTTGAAGCATAATTGGAATATATGTATGCATCAAGCTGTGGGTTTTCATATCAAGCAAATACTATCCATCTGGAGGCACATGGCAACAGATGTTGAATACCAGGGCTGGAAGTGGCCGATGAGCAGCTATCATTCAAATGCTATTTTCCATTCCATAAATGACAGTGGTAGTTGGTATAAAGCAATTGTAGTCGATGGAAGGATCTTCCCTTCTCAGCTCTGGCAATTTGTAAGATGTCTTTTGGCTGGAGGAACAGTACATTTGTCCTGAGTCGAGGGTGTTCCACAGCTATTGTGACCTCTAAAATGGCACAGCAACTCTTTCACAAGCCCTCCGTACCAAGGTGTTTTTTACCTTTGACCGAGAACAACTGTTTCGTAATAGCCCTATGCTAATTTGAGCAGCTCTGTGTATGATTTATCAATCTAAACTAATATGTCCACAGTGTGTAAAATATTAAGTTAAATCTACAATGTAAACAGCACAACCAACAAAGGGATTCTTTTGGACAGCAAGAACCTTTCAACTTATGATGGTAATGAAATCATGGAATTTATGCTGACTTATACACACTATTTCAATGGGACTAGTGCACTGACACAAACCCTTTCCAAGTGTTATTGCCATGACTTTTAAGGGTGTGGCTTCTATCAGCATATGGCACAGCACATTTCCTAGGGCTGTTTTGAAAGAGAATCTTGCCCTGATCAGGCTGCATGGGAAATTCAAGGGTTGTTCTTCTGTCAGTGGCATGTAAAGAAGGGGGGGAAGACAGAAGAGAGGGCTGTGTGTTCTCACTCACGGTGCCAGGCCGGGTGAAGTCAACGCTCTGTGCCACACTCTGCCTCATCTGGTTGCCGAAGAAGCGAACGCACACACTCTGGAGGTACTCGGGGGAGATCTACCAAAAAAACACAAAAAAATAAAAATAAATAAATAAAACAGCAAGCCCCTTGAGCTTTTAGTTAGTGTGTGATTGCTGGGAGGTTAGGGGAGGGTTGCTATTTTAGTGTCCGTGATAAAGGCCTATGTCATCTGGTTGTCAAGAGTACATAAGTGTGTGTGCACAAGCATATGCAAACATTTGGATGTGTTTTATAAAATGTAGAAAAAGGGACTTTGTTCTTGTAAGTGTGTGGGATAATACTTGTGTACACCCCTCTATGTACATCTTTACAAAACTGTATAACACTGTGTGACAAGGCAGCTCCTGCACAGAGACACAGGCAAAGATGGCAGTTGAAGGCTCAACTGTCCATTTAATGAGATCACAAAAATAGAGGGGCATCCGCGTAGCATAGCAGTCCATTACATTGTATATCAACACGGGGATCGCCGGTTCAAATTCCTGTGTTACCTCCGGCTTGGTCGGGTGTCCCTACTGACACAATTGGTCGTGTCTGCGGGTAGGAAGCCGGATGTAGGTATGTGTCCTGGTCGCTGAACTAGCACCTCCTCTGGTCGGTTGGGGCGCCTGTTCAGGGGGGAGAGGGAACGGGGGGGGAATAGTGTGATCCTCCCACGCGCTACATCTCCCTTGTGAAACTCCTCACTGTCAGGTGAAAAGAAGTGTCTGGCAACTCCACATGTATCGGAGGAGGCATGTGGTAGTCTGCAGCTCTCCCCAGATCGGCAGAGGGGGGGGAGCAGCGACCGGGATGGCTTGGAAGAGTGGGGTAATTGGCCGGATACAATTGGGGAGCAAAAGGGGGAAAAAAATAACAAAATCACAAAAATAAAAACACCACAGTTAAAAATAGTTAAAACACTCAGACAAGAGCTGAGAGAAAAAGCTTGCCATGTCTTCCTCTGTCTATTTTTTCTTGTTCAACTTTGTAGGTGTGCAGCTGCGATTTAATCTGTCTGGAGTAAATTACACCAAATTGAGACAATAGTGACCATACCCCACTCTGCCACACACTGGCTTTTGTTTTAGGAAGTGTGTGTCTCTTACTTTTGCTTGTGTGTGACCTTCAGTCATAAGTTTGAGTGTCTGTCTTTGCGGGTATGAGTCCATGTATAGTTATATGCACGTGTACCTAATATCTTTCTGTGTCAGTGTTTGTAGGTTGAGTTTCTGTGGACAAATAATTTGTAAGTCATTGTGTACATCAGTGCACATCTGTGTCTCTGTGGTAGCACCCATCGCTAGCTTGTTTGTATACATTCAGCTGGCTTTACCATTTTTCCACTGACAGTGGCCTCCAGTGAGTCCACTAGCTCGGCGGTGACTCCTATCAGGTTGTGATAGTCGGCCTGCATTTTGTTGAACCTCCTCATGTAATTGGCTGTCCGCCGCTCAGACTCCGCCAGCTGCAGCTGCAGCTGCTGTATGGCCTCTGTGTAGACAATGTGCACAAAGATACAAACAGATGCAAGTGTACACATACTGTACTCGCAGATGGGTGAAATATACATATATTCATATACATTCACCGGCCACTTTATTAGGCACACCTGTCCAACTGCTCGTTAACGCAACTTTCTAATCAGCCAATCACATGGCAGCAACTCAATGCATTTAGGCATGTAGACATGGTCAAGACGATCTGCTGCAGTTCAAACCGAGCATCAAAATGGGGAAGAAAGGTGATTTAAGTGACTTTGAACGTGGCATGGTTGTTGGTGCCAGACGGGCTGGTCTGAGTATTTCAGAAACTGCTGATCTACTGGGATTTTCACGCACAACCATCTCTAGGGTTTACAGAGAATGGTCCGAAAAAGAGAAAATATCCAGTGAGCGGCAGTTCTGTGGGCGAAAATGCCTTGTTGATGCCAGAGGTCAGAGGAGAATGGCCAGACTGGTTCGAGCTGATAGAAAGGCAACAGTAACTCAAATAACCACTCATTACAACCGAGGTATGCAGAAGAGCATCTCTGAATGCACAACACATCGAACCTTGAGGCAGATGGGCTACAGCAGCAGAAGACCACACCGGGTGCCACTCCTGTCAGCTAAGAACAGGAAACTGAGGCTACAATTCGCACAGGCTCACCAAAATTGGACAATAGAAGATTGGAAAAACGTTGCCTGGTCTGATGAGTCTCGATTTCTGCTGCGACATTCGGATGGTAGGGTCAGAATTTGGCGTCAACAACATGAAAGCATGGATCCATCCTGCCTTGTATCAACGGTTCAGGCTGCTGGTGGTGGTGTAATGGTGTGAGGGATATTTTCTTGGCACACTTTGGGCCCCTTAGTACCAACTGAGCATCGTGTCAACGCTACAGGCTACCTGAGTATTGTTGCTGACCATGTCCATCCCTTTATGACCACAGTGTTCCCATCTTCTGATGGCTACTTCCAGCAGGATAACGCGCCATGTCATAAAGCTCGAATCATCTCAGACTGGTTTCTTGAACATGACAATGAGTTCACTGTACTCAAATGGCCTCCACAGTCACCAGATCTCAATCCAATAGAGCACCTTTGGGATGGGGTGGACCGGGAGATTCGCATCATGGATGTGCAGCTGACAAATCTGCAGCAACTGCGTGATGCTATCATGTCAATATGGACCAAACTCTCTGAGGAATGTTTCCAGTACCTTGTTGAATCTATGCCACGAAGGATTAAGGCAGTTCTGAAGGCAAAAGGGGGTCCAACCCAGTACTAGCAAGGTGTACCTAATAAAGTGGCCAGTGAGTGTATATGCAGAGTCAAACAAATTAAAAAAGGTGCATAAAATATATTCAGACAGACACACAGATACATATGAACCACTAAAATCACAAATTTCAAGAGATTTCATAATGTGCTTTAAAATATGCACTTTTTACCACTGGCTTGACCAGAGACAGTTACCTTTGGTACTTCTCCCCCCGTCCTTCTGTGTTGTGCATGTTAAAGAAAATGCACATCAAAAAAACAACCACTGTCTCTCAGTCATACAATGGATCGCTATATGATTTAGTCAAACATTTCATTTTATGCTTTCAGCTGATGCTCTCATCCAGGGTGGAATACAATGGATGAGCAGTGATGAGATTGGCATCCTGCTAAGACATTTTTACCGAACATAAGATAAATATACAGTATGAGGTAAATCAGTTTGGGGTGGCCATATTTATTGCATCAAATATTTGCTTAGGATTCACTGTTTAAATAGTACACTGCGTCACAAACGACCATAAAGGATGAAAAAATGTGGTGATCCCTAGCTTGTTTAAGCATTTGCCATCACAGTACAATTGCAGGTTTTGATTAACAGTGGATCTAAAGAGGTATTCTAGCATGTATTCTCTCATTTGTAAGTGGAAAACAATCTCAGAAAATATGTTTAACTTATTTTGACTATAAAACTGAGCATTAGATATGCATAATTGTGCAAATCAGTCACCTATAAGAAACTTTCCAGTTAACCAAAATTGTTAATGTGAAAACTATGATGGACAGACAGTGAGGATATAATTTAATGCAAGATGAATGAAATTTGATCAAGAAAAGCTGAAAGCTTGAGTCACTTAGTTTTCAATAAATGGCATCAATTGTCTTGATGCAATCCCTATGCATTTAACACTTCCCCTTTAACTGTGAAGGATTTAGGGTGCCAGGGGGTGAAACTGGGTGTTGCCATGCCTGGACATAGCAACCCATTAAAAAAAAAAAACCCACAGACAGGGTGTTTTTACAACAAAGTGAAAGATTTGGGAACAGTGTGAATGTCAACATTCCCTTTAGTCCCCCAGATAAAGGCTTTTTCATTTGAGATTTAACAGTGTACCTGAGCCAGAAGAGGAAACAGGAGCCAGTCTGTACATGGGCTGATTTAAATTCTGAGTCGTTTCACTTTTGATCGCGTTTTTTTCTCCCACTTGCTAATTTATTATTTGGAGTGTGTGACTGTCCAGAAGGGACAACAAAACCGCTACTAGATGAGACTGAGACTTTTTAAGCCACCTCAGTGAGAGTTGTGTGACATGAATACTGAGTCTCTCAGCATCTTTTTACCATCTGGCAGAATGACACCCGTGCCAAGGGCTCAGTTCAATGGAAATGTTAAAAGTTGTTCTCAGCATTTCATCTGTGACAGTCTCTCCCTATGGACTGTTTAGCAGAGGTACTGTTGCCAGTCATCTATACTTCCAAGTGATTTATACACCATGGTGCTTTCATTAGCATAGCAGCCTCTAACATATCACCATTGTGGACAGTGTGAAACAAAAATATTATGTCTCACAACAGCAGTTGCTAAAACCACCTTGGAAATGCATCATCCGGAGCACACCACTTTTGCCTTTACTCATCAAGGGATGAGTGCACACTAGCTCATTTGGCTTTCTTCTGGCTTCCTTTAACTGTTTGTCCTTTGGTCTGATAACTGTCATTTAGTCTCTCCTTTAACCTACCACCTTCTCCCATTATCAAAAAAAGACTGAACTCTGAGTAAGCCAATGTCAAGGATACGTATAAAGTAAGCAGCCTTGGTGTGTTGGGTGGCTTCAGTGTCACTGACAGGAACTGCTCCAACTTCCCTTTCAACTCTGGTATCCAGGAATCCTAGATACACAGTATGCAAAATTAGTATGCAAATACAGCTGTGTAGATTTAGGTGGTGCTCTTAGATAACAATATGCCACATGTCATATGTGTAAGAGCAGAATAAAATGAAAATGTTGGTTCATATTTTATTATGAGTACTGATGTGTCCATACTTCAGAGGCTGCAGTTATAGTTTCATCAATTTATTTATCCCCCTCCCCCCGCTTTTTCTCCCCAATTGTTGCACCCGGCCAATTACCCCACTCTTCCGAGCTGTCCCGGTCGCTGCTCCACCCCCTCTGCTTATTCGGGGAGGGCTGCAGACCACCACCACATGCTTCCTCGAATACATGTGGAGTCGCCAGAGTTTCATCAGTTTATAATGAGTGGTGTGTCAGTTGCGCAGTAAAAAAAAATCATTATGGGTTAATTCATACCAATAGAAACGTATTATTCACCCCAAATTGTGTTTTGTCAAGCACTGGAAAAACACAAAGTTATGTAGAAAAATGGCCATGTCCCCTTCTATTTAAATGTATATTGAACTTACAATATTCAGCAAAAGAATTCTTGTGATTTTTGCCAATGTCATTCTACCCATGACTACACTTATGTACATTAAAAGTAAAGGCTATGCACTTGTACAGTTTAAAAAGTGAATGTTAACAAGGAATTTATCCTGTCCCTCCGGTTCCTTCCTGGTAGTTATTTACTCTGTAGTTATTGGTAAATTCCTAGAATTACTATTGTCAGACATGCCAGTACTCCTACAAAATAGGGCTGTACTGTCCCAAACAGCAATGACTGCCAATGACCTCTGTTACAGCTGATGTGGTAGCAACACGGTCAACATATTTTCAGACTTAAAGCTTCCCATTATAGTAAAGTCATGGTGAATGTGCTGAGGAGCATTACTTGAGCACCTGGAAGAGGTCTTTGAAGGAAGGGTGGATGTTGGGGTTAGGCACAAAGGGCAGGGCATAGTACGGCAGGAACTCAGTGGTCTGGCTCAGTGCTCCCCCCCGGGTCTCCAGGTAGTGCTTGAAGTGGGATATCCTTTCTTCAAATTCAACCCGGTCCTAAAAAACAGATTCAAAGGTTTTCTTTTCTCCGCATAGCAGAGGACCGTGTTTCCCACTCATTGATTTATTTGCTCACCGTTATATCAATCAGGCATGCTGCTGATAAGTCAAAAATTGACACAGTTACCTTGGTTTGTTATCTGTGACAGTGGCCTGCCACTTTTACAGAAAACCAAAGAAGAAACGAAACTGCTTGAACTGAGGTTATTGCTAGTTTACAAAGATATGCCCCGACTGAGGACAAAGTGTTTTGCATAAATCGAATTAGAGACGGACAAGCGCTCTTATAGTAGAATGAGGACATCTGTTGGCTGACAATGACTGGATATCATTTAGTTTGAACAAAAGGCGCAGCAGACAGCATACTGTGTAAACATGCCTCAGCAGCCCCTGCAGCACACCTTAGTGGACACATGCTGAATAGCACCTTACACAAGCACTTGATTAAAAGACATGATATGGTACCATAACTGGTACTAGGTTTTTAGAGCAGACACCAAAAAAATGCAGTCTGCTTATATTAGAAAATTAAGTCTTAGTTTATCACATAGCTTGCATGGTAAAAAGACAAGTCACAAAACTATTTTACATAATGTCACTTTGAAAGGTAACAGCAGTCAACATACATGTCTGCCCAAGTGGTTCCTCAGTGGGTAGATGGCAAAGTGGATGTGAAGGTAGAACTCCAGTCTCTGAGCCTGTGGCTCAGTGTCCTTGACCTCAAAAGGAATGTTCTCTGTCCACAAGTCAAAGAAAACCTTGTGGTCGCCATCATCAAAGGAGGCAAGGAGGTCCTTCTGCAGAAGTGAAAGACATAGATGAGTAAAAGTACTGTAAATGACAATAGCAGTATTATTTACAACACCCATAATAATCATATTACTACTACCACTACAGCTGCTGCTGTTACTACTGTTACTACTACTACTACTACTGTGTAGAAAAGTTGCAAAACAGTTACACAATGCTATTTTTGCTGTTTATTTTGATAGTGTTTAATAATTGGGTACATATTCAAAAACATGAATAAATAAAACCATAGAAAATTAACTGGGACAGAAAACAACAAATTACAGGTCACAAAAAGATGAATAACAAAGAAAAACAATTTATAAAAAATCCTTTTCTCTATGGAAGATATAAAGTGAAAATATCAAATAAATGGTGAAACCAATAAACAGTGAAATAAAAGCTGACAATTTAACATAATATTCCATTCTTTATTTATTGTTGCATTCATCTATTTATTGATGATTGATTATATATATATATATATATATATATATATATATATCAATACAGATGCAGGAAAAAAGGTTTTAATACATAGCAGCACAAGCCTGTTTCGTGCATCATGCACTCATCAGCTGCTAATGGTGATTATTAGCAGCTGATGAGTGCGCGACGCACGAAACAGGCTTGTGCTGCTATGTATTAAAACTTTTTTTTTCCTGCATCTGTATTGATATTCCGCTCCTCATTAGTTGAGCACTTCTATCAACACCATTGATGGTTTCGGGGGGAAAAAACAATATATATATATATATATATATATATATATATATATATATATATATATATATATATATATATATATATATATATATATATATACACTACCGTTCAAAAGTTTGGGATCACCCAAACAATTTTGTGTTTTCCATGAAAAGTCACACTTATTCACCACCATATGTTGTGAAATGAATAGAAAATAGAGTCAAGACATTGACAAGGTTAGAAATAATGATTTGTATTTGAAATAAGATTTTTTTTACATCAAACTTTGCTTTCGTCAAAGAATCCTCCATTTGCAGCAATTACAGCATTGCAGACCTTTGGCATTCTAGCTGTTAATTTGTTGAGGTAATCTGGAGAAATTGCACCCCACGCTTCCAGAAGCAGCTCCCACAAGTTGGATTGGTTGGATGGGCACTTCTTTGAGCAGATTGAGTTTCTGGAGCAACACATTTGTGGGGTCAATTAAGCGCTCAAAATGGCCAGAAAAAGAGAACTTTCATCTGAAACTCGACAGTCTATTCTTGTTCTTAGAAATGAAGGCTATTCCATGCGAGAAATTGCTAAGAAATTGAAGATTTCCTACACCGGTGTGTACTACTCCCTTCAGAGGACAGCACAAACAGGCTCTAACCAGAGTAGAAAAAGAAGTGGGAGGCCGCGTTGCACAACTGAGCAAGAAGATAAGTACATTAGAGTCTCTAGTTTGAGAAACAGACGCCTCACAGGTCCCCAACTGGCATCTTCATTAAATAGTACCTGTTAGAGCCTGTTTGTGCTGTCCTCTGAAGGGAGTAGTACACACCGGTGTAGGAAATCTTCAATTTCTTAGCAATTTCTCGCATGGAATAGCCTTCATTTCTAAGAACAAGAATAGACTGTCGAGTTTCAGATGAAAGTTCTCTTTTTCTGGCCATTTTGAGCATTTAATTGACCCCACAAATGTGATGCTCCAGAAACTCAATCTGCTCAAAGAAGTGCCCATCCAACCAATCCAACTTGTGGGAGCTGCTTCTGGAAGCGTGGGGTGCAATTTCTCCAGATTACCTCAACAAATTAAAAGCTAGAATGCCAAAGGTCTGCAATGCTGTAATTGCTGCAAATGGAGGATTCTTTGACGAAAGCAAAGTTTGATGTAAAAAAAATCTTATTTCAAATACAAATCATTATTTCTAACCTTGTCAATGTCTTGACTCTATTTTCTATTCATTTCACAACATATGGTGGTGAATAAGTGTGACTTTTCATGGAAAACACGAAATTGTTTGGGTGATCCCAAACTTTTGAACGGTAGTGTATATATATATACATACATATACATATACATACATATACACACACACACATACATATTTTCATATTAATTCATTTATGTCCACATTTATTTATTAATTTCAGAACCAATTTGTGTGCAGCATGAAATAACTAAATCTGTCATGAAAACTCAACTCATCAGTCAAAAGGCCACTGCATTTAACTGGTTGGTCAACTGCATTAGTAAGATTTATTTTGCCAGTGGTGGCTACCTGTCAGCACTCATTGCATTTCTACTCAGGTCACATATTAGTGGTCTAACACACGGCAACCCACGTGATTCCACAATGCAATTTGGGGTATTAGTGTCTTTGCCCCCATTAGACCCAGGTAAATCGGGGTTGACAATTATATGTGTTTAATCCCAGAAAAAAATACATTTTCTGCCTCACAACAGTGGTGTGATACAGCCTTGTTTTGTTATCACCAGGTCAATCCGTTTCTTTAAATATAATTCTTGTTCTCTACTTCTCATTTCTTGCATGTACTGTAATTAAAGCCACAGCCACTGTATTTTTTTCACTGTAGTTGTTTTGGTTACAATGAAATGTGTCTTCTGCATTTAACCCATCCTATTGTATAGCAACAGTGGTGCAGCACCCGGGGACCAACTCCCGTTTTTCTTTCTATTGCCTTGGCCAGGGACACAGGCTGGAGTATTAACCCTAACATGCATGTCTTTTTGATGTTGGGAGGAAACCGGAGCACCCGGAGGAAAACCATGCAGACATGGGGAGAACATGCAAACTCCACACTGAAAGGACCTGGGACAGCCTGGGTTCGAACCCAGGACCTTCTTGCTGTGAGGCAACAGTGCTAATCACTGGGCCAACGTGCCGTGCTAACCCCTTGCTGTCACCAACACAAACAACCCGAATAATGTATAGGGAATCACTGCTTATTGAAATATTTACCTGAATGATGAGAGTCTTTGAGTCTCTGGAAGTACTTCCATGAGGCTTAAAAACGAGTTTGCCTTTGTTTTTGCACTCCTTGTCAAAGCTTCTAACAGTTTCTTCGAATTCATAAAATTTGAGGTACTGTTAAGAAAAACGAGAGTTATCAAGTCACATTAGTATCAGCAAAGACCGTAGCTACATCACTTTTGTCATGGAGTGGGGCGTTATCGTAAGTGTTATGTTGCTCACCTCCTTGATCATCCCAAGAAGATCAGCTTCATTGGCCAAGATGTCACCCATCTCGGCTCCCTCCCTGGCATTCATGTGAGCTACAGACTTTTTATAGTCTGTAAACACAGCAAGACTTCATAATCCTGTCGAGCATTTAATGATATAGGTCAGCATTCTGCAGAACCTGCTATAATATTTTCATAATCACTGTTGTGATTATTGACGTACAGCGGTATACCAGGCAATAGAATGAGCTCCGAATGACAAATCTATACGAGATCTTAGAGAAACGCTACCAATAACTAGGACAAGACTGACAAATAAACGTAGTTTGTAGAACATAACTCGTAACGTCAGGTGGTGAAACTTAAATGGCAGCCTCTGTGAATGTGGCTAACCTTAACAGTTGCTTGTAGGCTAATCGGAGATTTACGTTGAAAAGGTAGCTAAACCATGACAACGGTAAAGACGTACCTCACCTTTTTCCACATATAATTTATTCGGTAAATTTATATGCAAATGTGTTAGCCAATAATCCACAGATAACACTCAAAGAATCCATATTTTGCACGTGTAGCTGAACTAATGTGACGTGTGACAAAACATAAGTCAGCTACAACACAAGCTAGCAACCACAGAGACAGACGCCGAAACACCTAGCAACCACATTGTTGTGGCAAAAAAGACACCGGAAAGTGGAGACCAGTGTCGTAAAGAAACTGCGCCGCTGAGAAAGGAAGCTTGAAAATGTCTATAACAAAGGAATACATTTGAGTGAATTTTGAAATTTTCACCGAAATATTTTAATACTTTTACGGTAAATTCTGAGACAAAGGTTACTGCTTTACGATCATTACCCCCACCCCCACACATACATACATGCATACACACTTCATTTTGCGACATTTCAACCGGAAAAGATTGCCTGGTTCAAGTGTCAAAGGTTGACCACTTTGTCCATGCGCGGCACAGTGTATTTAGCGAATGCGGTAGCAAAGCTCAAAATTCCCTAGAAAAAATCATCTAGCACATGCATTAACACACTTGGGCGGGGAACGAAGACTCTGTGAGGTCAGATTTGGCATAATACGGAGAAAGAATTCGAGGTAAATGGTTTTTTGTTTTACAATATCCATTAACCAAACCGCTTATCCTGCTCTCAGGGTCGCCGGGATCACTATTGCAAATATAGCTAACTAGGAGGCATAGTCTCCAGGCTCCAGATTGCGTTAATATCTAATGTAGGTAAGCTAGCTGGTAAAGCAAAGCATGGTTGTCACTAGTGAATTAAAGATGAGCCACCAGTTTTTCGGAGTTAGTTAATATTTACGCTAAGCAGTTAATTGTCGACTTGATGAGGTGACTTTATGAGAAGTCATGGCATGGGGTGTTTACATCTCGTCAATGGGTGTAAACTGCCCCTCGTTCTATGCTAGTTGTCTTTTAATGGCTTGTGTACAAAAAAATAAAACACCTTTTCCGTGTTCTCCCGAAACAGACAGTAGATCAGGGCAAACATGGCTGGGATTTTGTTTGAGGATATATTTGACGTGAAAGACTGCGATCCAGACGGAAAGAAGTTTGACAGAGGTGAGAGTATTTTTGTACCTATGAGATGTTTGAGCAGGGTGGCAAAGAAGAACCAGCTAAACACTGTTGGATTTAACAGTGGCTGGTATATTATATAACTGTCATTATATTGATAACCAGCCACTCTATCCGAATCTATATAGAAATATACGTATTTGAGGCTGTTGGCCCAAAACTACCACTAAACTTTCTAAAATGTTACCCGGCAGTTATAATTTATGTTATTAGTCAAGTCAAGTCAAATATAGCACATTTCATACACAGGCAACACAATGTGCTTTACATAAAATGGCAATACAATTACAACTAAATCATGAAAGGGCAAATACAGAAAATAAATATGCATATCAGCAGGTGCTGATTATTATGCGGATATTGTTGTGCTGATATTAGTGCAGAACATACAAACATCAAAATATACAAAACAAACGCACACACCAAAAACTTAGCTGTAGGCTGTTTTAAAAAGTAAGGTTTTTAACCTGTTTTTAAATGTGTCCAGTTATTAGCTACTTAACAAATATGCTAGTAAGATTTCCTGGGCAACTGTGACAATAAATCAGGTAATTGGTACAAAATTAATGAACTATTTAAACCCAATTTAAAGGAAAATAAAAAATAGCTTTACTTGGGTAAACGTGACTAAACACGATAAACATTACTGTGGTGCCGTTACAAAACCCAGCTAATATCAAACCATTCTGAGAAGTGATAATAGCTGTGTAACCCAATCTCACAATCTAAAGTTAGAACGGTCCCATACGCAACATAACAGATCTAAACAGTTTGTCATTTGTGTAAAGTAATTTGATGAGCGGTAACTCATAATTGATACATAGCAAAAATGTCTGGGTGTTTGCTATTTAAACCTATTTCTGTAATATTTGACTCGAGATTGTGAAGGTAATTCAAGGATTTTGGAATTCATCATCTTTCTGTCAGCATGGTGAAAGTCGGTTCTCTGCCGTGATTCAAAATACTTTTTTTTGACAGCTTTGTGTCAAAGAAACATGGCTGGTAGCAACGTAATTTATTAATAAACTGCATCTTTCTTTCTTTCTTTCTGTTTATTCTTAACTGCAGAAAATAATTTGCATCTCATCTTTGTGTTTTTCATACATTTTTGGTCTTTTTTTTTCAGTTCTATGACTTCTATATTTTATCAGAATACCATAACTAAGCCTTGGTTTCATTTTCTGCTCCAGTGTCTCGACTACACTGTGAAAGTGAGTCATTCAAAATGGACCTTATTTTGGATGTGAACATTCAGATTTATCCTGTAGAACTTGGTAAGACAACCATTTTTGTCTAAATGTTAAGTTTAGTATTTACTGAAATCATGGGCTGGAAGTCATTATTTGTTCCCAGAGTTCACTTATGTCTGTCCACGGTGTTTTCTATTCTACAAAAGCTGGCCTATAAATTTTAGGGCAACTGTGTATTAGTCAAGACATTGTATATCAAATTAATAACATTTACTGTATCCGAACAGAATGTTATAATCACAGTGCTCTTATCTGCCCCGCTCATACAGGTGACAAGTTCCGATTGGTCATTGCTAGCACATTATATGAAGATGGAACTCCCGATGACGGGGAATACAATCCTCAGGATGACCGGCCATCTAGGTATGATCTTTGATTATTTAGCAATTTGGCTTGCAGTATTGTGATCATACCATTAATCATTCAGTGAACATCTTTACCGAAGGTTTTTGCACAAGCTACATTAAGTGCTTATATTTTTAGCATGGGTGGCCACTGAGGCTTACAGGGCGGTGTTGCTGGTTTAGGTTTGAGTTACGTCAGTTCACGTTATCCCATTTTTCAGAGTGGATCAATTTGACTATGTGATGTACGGGAAGGTTTATAAGATTGAGGGTGACGAGACCTCGACAGAAGCAGCCACACGCCTGTGAGTGATGTATTCCAACTTTGTTTTTAGTGTAACTTTAAATAGGCAATGGGCGAAGTCGTTGTCTGTAATGTAGCTATGGATGTATATTTCAGAGAAGAGAATGTGAGTTTAACTAAGCAACTTTTGGAGGTTGTATGCATGTTTTTGTCCATTAGAATTGGTTTGATAATCTCTTTTCAATCTTGTAAGCAATCATGACCCCCCCCCCCCGGCACTTTTGTGTCTGCATGGTTGATAAGGAAAGATTGAAACAAAATTGGTAGTTCTGAATTGTTTTGCTTATTTTGAAGATATTATTTATTTTACTTCTCACTGTTGGCATTGATCCAAGCATGCCCCCTTTCTGGTCTCACCATGAGTGTTCCTCTGTTTTCAGCTCTGCTTACGTATCTTATGGAGGTCTCCTCATGAGGCTACAAGGTGATGCCAACAACCTTCATGGGTTTGAGGTAGACTCTAGGGTGTTCCTCCTCATGAAGAAACTGGCCTTCTAAAAAACCCCTCGCACCCATCACCAGTGTTTTTTCACTGCCAGTCTAACCATGCGATGATGCTGAGCTGAAAACCGATACAGCAATACTCCAAATTATATGGAACGAAATCAACTCCAAGCAATTTTACAAATGATGTGGAGACTGTAGAATATGTATTTTACTATTTCTTTTTATTTTTGTTATAAAAAGACCCATCCAAACATATGGACTACGACTGTGATAGTGAAGAAGTTTGGCAATACCCATCTGCTCACAACTTGTGTAAATAAAGATCCTTTTTGTACGAATTGAGTCTTGGATGGTACATTATTTTGATTGTGGTTGTATGACTTTGCGGTTGTCTCCTGTTAATGTGTTTAAGTCTTTAAATGTTTTGTTACTGGTACAAGCAGTAAGCCACCATCACTATAGCCTACAGTATGAAGAGATCTGTGTATATATAATGTTCATTTAAACACATTTATTTATGTTTTACATTATCATTTGCTCTCATGTAGAGCACCTAACACCTTGGACAGGCGAAAGACATTTTAGGATACATGTTGACATTGCATAGCAGGGTGATGTTTTAAGAACAAGATGGTCTTTCTAACTGGTTTCCCCTTCACCCCATACAGTGCATCCGGAAAGTATTCACACCCCTTCACTTTCCCCACATTTTGTTATTTTACAGCCTTATTCCAAAATGGATTAAATCCCTTTTTTTTCTCGTCAATCTACACACAATACCCCATAATGACAAAGTGAAAAAGGTTTTGTAGACATTTTTGCAAATTTGCTATGACACTCAAAATTGAGCTCATGTTCATCCTGTTTCCACTGATCATCCTTGAGATGTTTCTACATCTTGATTGGAGTCCGTCTGTAGTAAATTCAATTGATTGGACATGATTTGGAAAGGCACACACCTTTCTATATAAGGTCCCACTGTTGACAGTGCATGTCAGAGCAGAAACCAAGCCATGAAGTCAAAGGAATTGTCTGTGGACCTCCGAGACAGATTGTATTGAGGCACAGATCTGGGGAAGGGTACAAAAAAACCTCTACAGCTTTGAAGGTCCCGAAGAGCACAGTGGTCTCCATCATTCGTAAATGGAAGAAGTTTGGATCCACCAGGACTCTTCCTAGAGCTGGCCACGCAGCCAAACTGAGCAATTGGGGGAGAAGGGCCTTGTTCAGGGAGGTGACCAAGAACCCGATGGTCGCTGACAGAGCTCCAGCTTTCCTCTGTGGAGATGGGACAACCTTCCAGAAGGACAACCATCTCTGCAGCACTCCACCAATCAGGCCTTTATGGTAGAGTGGCCAGACGGAAGCCTCTGCTCAGTAAAAGGCACATGACAGCCCACTTGGAGTTTGCCAGAAAGCACCTAAAGGACTCTCAGACAATGAGAAACAAGATTCTCTGGTCTGATGAAACCAAGATTGAACTCTTTGGCCTGAATGCCAAACGTCACATCTGGAGGAAACCAGGCACCTCTCATCACCTTGCTAATACCATCCCTACAGTGAAGCATGGTGGTGGCAGCATCATGCTGTGGGGATGTTTTTCAGCGACAGGAACTGGGAGACTAGTCAGGATCGAGGGAAAGATGAACGGAGCAAAGTACAGAGAGATCCTTGATGAAAACCTGCTCCAGAGCGCTCAGGACCTCAGACTGGGGCGAAGGTTTACCTTTCAACATGACAACGACCCTAAGCACACAGCCAAGACAACGAAGGAGTGGCTTCGGGACAAGTCTGTGAATATCCTTGAGTGGCCCAGCCAGAGCCCAGACTTGAACCCCATTGAACATCTCTGGAAAGACCTGAAAATAGCTGTGCAGCAACACTCCCCATCTAACCTTACAGAACTCGAGAGGATCTGCAGAGAAGAATGGGAGAAATACCCCAAATATAGGTTTGCCAAGCTTGTAGCTTCATACCCAGGAAGACTTGAGGCTGTAATCACTGCCAAGGGTGCCTCAACCAAGTACTGAGTAAAGGGTGTGAATACTTATGTACATGCAATATTTCAGTTTTTTATTTTTAATGAATTTGCAATAATTTCTACAAAACCTTTTTTGCTTTGTCATTATGGGGTATTGTATGTAGATTGATGAGAAGAAAAAAAAGGAATTTAATCCATTTTGGAATAAGGCTGTAACATAACAAAATGTGGAGAAAGTGAAGGGGTGTGAATACTTTCCGGATGCACTGTACCTACTATATTGTCCATCGTGGAGTTGAATTCAGTTTAGGACAGAGCAGTGCAACAACAGCCTCTGTGTTATATCCATATCAGCCCGGCACCATCTCCTTATGTTGAAAAGGAATGATATTTCAAGAAAAAATGGGCATGGAATTAACAATGAACTATTTACACAAGTTAGAAATAGTCTAGTCTGCAGCGGTATTAGTAGCAGTGTATGCTATTTTGGAGGTTATGCATTACTTATAGACAAAGGCAGGTACATTACATTAACAGATTATTCAAGGCAGGCCTGGATGTTGACTGCTGTCATTGGGGGTACAGTCAGATGTTAGGTGGCCAACTTTTCAGGCGGTACTTTATATTGGATTGCAAGGCTATCAAACAACAAAATGTGTGTCCTGTGTAACCTCACCATCTTGTCAGGGGACAAGCTAAGTATAATGACCAATTTATTACTCAGTTTCACCCCAGGACACAAAATCTGATGTATTTCTTCTTTTGGCTTGGTCCCTGTTTCTCAAGGGTCAGCACAGCGGATTTTTGCCCTCCATAACTTTCTGTCTGACACATCCCTGTCCCACAGTCCAACCCTCCTCATGTCCTCTTCTATCTGGTCTCTCCATTTTCCTTGGTCTTCCTCTTTTTCTTTTGCAAGGTATTTTCAGGTCCAATACCTTCTTTCCTATGAAATGAATGAATGATGATTCATTTTGGACATGTAAATAAGCATGATATAACGTACAGATAAGCCATTGCCAATAATCTGAAGTGATCCACAAATCCACTTATCAAACTCTGAACAAATCTTTGTATGTATCAGATTATTTGTTACATGTTGGAGAAGGAGGAGGAAGTCCAATTGTTTTTTCTTACCCCTTCTCACCTACTCTTAAGTTAATTCAGCTACTATACATTTCAAACTCAATTCCAACTGTACTGTATAGTTCAAATTCATTGCAAGTTGTGCTGCACAATACAAACTCAACTACTGTCACATGTCATCATATAGTCTACGTCTCCTCTCTGTACATGTCCAAACTATCTTAATCACTCTCCCCACTTCTCATCCATTCCTCTGATCTTGAACGTCATTCTCACTTCTTCATTTCTCCCCTGGTTTTTTCTAGTCACTCCCAAGGACCAACGCAGCATGTTCATCTCTGCTACCTATAATATAGATTCTGCCCTCTCTGTTGTTGTCACTGCTACCATGCCCTACAGCATGGCAGGCCTGACTATTGATTTGTATACCTTGCCCTTTACCCTCAACGGCATTCTTTTGTTACAAAGTACTCCAGTTACTTTTCTCCATGAATTCCACCCAGATTGTGTCCTTTTCTTGACTTCCTTCTTACCACTGCCTTCTGTCTGTATTGTCAATCCAGACAGAAGGCAAGGTAAGAAGGTCCTGGGTAAGACGCTAAACCGCAACCACAGGCTGTAGAGGGGTAGCGCCTTACCTCAGCAAGGGCCCTTTGGCTAAGGGCGACGTCCCTACTGATAGATCTGGTCCTCTTGCATGCCTGTATGGTACTTCCCATGGTGCCCAGTCCAGCCAACTCATTGGGATAGGAGAAGGAAACTCTGATTTCAAAACCACCTGCTGCCTTGTAGGTTAATGCCTGTCTAAGCAAAGGCTAGGAGAAGGTAACTCTGAATTCAAATCCCCAGGCACATCCTACCCAGCTGTCAGTACCCGGAAAGGGTAAACCATTTCCCAGGTGCTGCACAGCGGCTGCCCTCTGCTCCTAGCTACACAGCTAGGATGGGTTAAACGCAAAGAGTGAATTTCATTGTATGTATGTACAAATGACAAATAAAGTGTATTCTGTATTCGATCCTAAGTACTTGAATTCATGAACCTCTAGGACATCTCCTCCTCCTAAGGTCGTTCCTGAACTTTCTGCTTGGTTATATGTATATACGCAGGTACTCAATCTTTGTTGTGCTGATCTTTAGTCCTCTCATTTCTAGCGCTTCTCTCCAGTCTTCAAGCGCTAAAATACCATCTGACATTGCAGTATCATTTTTATTAATGTCTTTATTTTCTACTTATATTTAATTGTATTAGTTTGGCTCTCTTAGTATCCTCTGTTTTTATTTGGCAAACACTTCTGACAAGCTAAGCCATGCCCTGGGTATCAATTCTTGTTCTCATAAGTCTGTTTATTATACCCACCTCCTCTTTATCTTTTGTATGCTATGTTTTTGTGAGGTTTTGTTGTTTGTGCCATTATATACTTATGTTTATCTATATTATAAACTTAGCACAAAAAGTAAGGAAATTTGTGTTTTGTAGATTATTTCTTTGTTGTAACAATGCTTTTTGGCAATAAATCTTATATCAGGCACCTGATTGTCAGCACCTGGGGTACCAGAAGCTAAAAACAAGAGTCAATAGCAACAGCAAAATAAGCTGTTTTGCATTGGCAGAGAAGATTTGGCAAATGTTTCATGGGCGCAACCCACATACTCAGCTCTGCTGCTCATCCCACAAATGCATATTCCTTACAAATGTGGCACCATTTAAAAGGGAAATAAACAGGCTTTCCAACGATATAAGATTTAAGAAATAATCTACCAAACACAAATGTCCTTACTTTTTGTGTTATGTATATCTATATATTTATAGATAGATAGATAGATAGATAGATAGATAGATAGATAGATAGATAGATGTAGGATTCTTTTTAATACATAGCAGTACAAGCTTGTTCCATGCGTTGCGCACTCATCAGCTGCTATGTATTAAAAAGAATTTCCCTACATCAATATTGATATTCCTCTCCTCATTAGTTGAGCACTCTTATTAACACCATTGACGGTTTCCGAAAAAAAAACCCCCGCTATATATATATATATATATATATATATATATATATATATATATATATCTCCAGTATGGAGTATATATATCTCCTTCTTCAACTTCCGCCGAAGATCAAATGGTGGAAGTTGAAGAAGGAAGACTGTTGTGTGGAGTTCAGGCAGGAGTTAAGACAGGCACTGGGTGGTAGTGAAGAGTTGCCAGATGGCTGGAAAACCACTGCAGAAATAGTGAGGGAGACAGCTAGGAAGGTACTTGGTGTGTCATCAGGACAGAGGAAGGAAGACAAGGAGACTTGGTGGTGGAATGAGGAAGTACAGCAAATTATACAGAGGAAAAGGTTGGCAAAGAAGAAGTGGGATAGTCAGAGAGATGAAGAAAGTAGACAGGAGTACAAGGAGATGCAGCGTAAAGCGAAGAGAGAGGTGGCAAAGGCAAAGGAAAAGGCGTATGGTGAGTTGTATGACAGATTAGACACTACGGAAGGAGAAAAGGACTTGTACCGATTGGCTAGACAGAGGGACCAAGCTGCAAAGGATGTGCAGCAAGTTAGGGCGATCAAGGATAGAGATGGAAATGTGCTGACAAGCGAGGAGAGTGTGCTAAGAAGGTGGAAGGAATACTTTGAGGGGCTGATGAATGAAGAAAATGAGAGAGAGAGAAGGTTGGATGATGTAGGGATAGTGAATCAGGAAGTTCAGCGGATTAGCAAGGAGGAAGTGAGGGCAGCTATGAAGAGGATGAAGAATGGAAAGGCAGTTGGTCCTGATGACATACCTGTGGAGGCATGGAGATGTTTAGGAGAGATGGCAGTGGAGTTTCTAACTAGATTGTTTAACACAATCCTGGAAAGTGAGAGGATGCCTGAGGAGTGGAGAAGAAGCATACTGGTACCGATTTTCAAGAACAAGGGCGATGTGCAGAACTGTAACAACTACAGAGGTATAAAGTTGATCAGCCACAGCATGAAGATTTGGGAAAGAGTAATAGAAGCTAGGTTAAGAGGAGAGGTGACGATCAGCGAGCAGCAGTATGGTTTCATGCCACGAAAGAGCACCACAGATGCGATGTTTGCTTTGAGAATGTTGATTGAGAAGTATAGAGAAGGCCAGAAAGAGTTGCATTGTGTCTTTGTAGATTTAGAGAAAGCTTATGACAGAGTGCCGAGAGAGGAGGTGTGGTATTGTATGAGGAAGTCAGGAGTTGCAGAGAAGTATGTAGGAGTGGTGCAGGATACGTATGAGGGAAGTGTGACAATGGTGAGGTGTGCGGTTGGAATGACAGATGGGTTCAAGGTGGAGGTGGGATTACATCAAGGATCGGCTCTTAGCCCTTTCTTGTTTGCAATGGTGATGGACAGGTTGACGGACAAGATCAGGCAGGAGTCTCCATGGATGATGATGTTCGCGGATGACATTGTGATCTGTAGCGAGAGTAGGGTGCAGGTTGAGGAGAGCCTGGAGAGGTGGAGGTATGCACTGGAGAGAAGAGGAATGAAAGTCAGTAGGAGCAAGACGGAATACCTATGCGTGAATGAGAGAGAGGACAGTGGAATGGTCAGGATGCAAGGAGTGGAGGTGACAAAGACATCTGAGTTTAAATACTTGGGGTCAACTGTCCAAAGTAACGGGGAGTGCAGTAGAGAGGTGAAAAAGAGAGTGCAGGCAGGTTGGAGTGGGTGGAGAAGTGTGTCAGGAGTGATTTGCGACAGAAGGGTACCAGCAAGAGTTAAAGGGAAAGTTTACAAGATGGTTGTGAGACCAGCTATGTTATATGGTTTGGAGACAGTGGCACTGACGAAAAGACAGGAGGCGGAGCTGGAGGTGGCAGAGTTGAAGATGCTAAGATTTTCACTGGGAGTAACGAAGAAGGACAGGATTAGGAACGATTATATTAGAGGGACCGCTCAGGTTGGACGGTTTGGAGACAAAGCAAGAGAGGCAAGATTGAGATGGCTTGGACATGTGTGGAGGAGAGATGCTGAGTATATTGGGAGAAGGATGCTGAATATGGAGCTGCCAGGGAAGAGGAGAAGAGGAAGGCCAAAGAGGAGGTTTATGGATGTGGTGAGGGAAGACATGCAGGTGGCTGGTGTGACAGAGGAAGACGCAGAAGACAGGAAGAAATGGAAACGGATGATCCGCTGTGGCGACCCCTAACGGGAGCAGCCGAAAGTAGTAGTAGATATATATATCTCCAGTGATTGAAGTAAATTCTTTATGAGACAGTACAAGCCTGGTAATATATATATAAACATACACGCACATATATATGTGTGTGTGAACTATACACCTACATTTGGTGTTTCTATACTGTAGCGAATTCGGGGGGCAACCACAGGAACTGCCGCGGCGCGAACCCGTGTCGCCCGCACCGCGGGAGACGTCGCAGACCGCTCGACTCAATGGCTAGAGCCATGTTCATCATACAATACTGAGTGTTGCATCAGGAAGGGCATCCGGCGTAAAATCTTTGCCAAATCAAATATGCGGATCATAAATAAGATTTACATACCGCATCGGTTGGGGCCCGGGTTACCAACGACTGCCACCGGTACTGTTGGCCAGCAGGGTGCCAGTGGAAACTATGCTACTGTTGGGCCAAGGAGAAGGAGAGGGGGAAGGCATGTCCAGAGGCAGCGAGAGAGGAGGAAGGGTAGGAGTGTGGAGGGGAGAGTCTGAACTTTGAATGTTGGCACTATGACTGGTAAAGGGAGAGAGCTGGCTGATATGATGGAAAGCAGAAAGGTAGGTAAGTGTGTAAATAGAAGTGTGACAATGGTGTGTGCAAGAGACCAGGTGGAAGGGGAGTAAGGCCAGGATCATCGGAGGTGGGTTCAAACTCTTCTACCATGGTGCGAATGGGGGGGGGGGGGGTGATTCTGAAGGAAGAGTATGTCAAGAGTTGCTGGAGGTGAAGAGATTGTCAGAAAGAGTGATGAGTATGAAGCTGGAAACCGAAGATGTACTGATGAATGTTATCAGTGCATATGCCCCACAAGTTGGGTTTGACCAAGAAGAAGAAGTGAGTGAAGGTAGAGCCAAAGATCAAATGGTGGAAGTTGAAGAAGGAAGACTGTTGTGTGGAATTCAGGGAGGAGTTAAGACAGGCACTGGATGGTAGCGGAGAGTCGCCAGATGGCTGGGCAACTACTGCAGAAATAGTGAGGGGGACAGCTAAGAAGGTACTTGGTGTGTCATCTGGACAGAGGAAGGAAGACAGTGAGACTTGGTAGTGGAATGAGGAAGTACAACAAAGTATACAGAGGAAGAGATTTGGCAAAGAAGAAATGGGATAGTCAGAGAGATGAAGAAAGTAGACAGGAGTACAAGGAGATGCAGCGTAAAGTGAAGAGAGAGTTGGCAAAGGAAAAGGAAAAGGCGTATGGTGAGTTGTATGACAGGTTAGACACTAAGGAAGGAGAAAAGGAATTGTACCGATTGGCTAGACAGAGGTACCGAGCTGGGAAGGATGTGCAGCAAGTTAGGGCAATCAAGAATAGAGATGGAAATGTGCTGACAAGCGAGGAGAGAGTGCAGAGAGGTGGAAGGAGTACTTTGAGGGGCTGATGAATGAAGAAAATTAGAGAGAGAGAAGGTTGGATGATGTGGGGATAGTTAATCAGCAAGTGCAGTGGATTAGCAAGGAGGAAGTGAGGACAGCTATGAAGAGGATGAAGAGTGGAAAGGCAGTTGGTTCTGATGACATACGTGTGGAGGCATGGAGATATTTAGGCGAGATGGCAGTGGGGTTTTTAACTAGATTGTTTAACACAATCTTGGAAAGTGAGAAGTTGCCTGAGGAGTGGAGAAGAAGCATACTCGTACCGATTTTCAAGAATAAGGGTGATTTGCAGAACTGTAGCAACTACAGATGTATAAAGCTGATCAGCCAAAGCATGAAAATATGGTAAAGAGTAATAGAAGCTAGGTTAAAAGGAGAGGTGACAATCAGCGAGCAGCAGTATGGTTTCATGTCATGAAAGAGCACCACAGATATGATGTTTGCTTTGAGAATGTTGATTATAAGAAATATAGAAGTATAGAGAAGGCCAGAAGGAGTTACATTGTGTCTTGGTGGATTTAGAGAAAGCATATGTCAGGGTGCCGAGAGAGCAGGTGTAGAGTCTGGAAACGACCCTATACAAAGCAGTTCGTTTCATTGCATTTGTTCTGGTTGAGGAATTGTAACATGACCCCTGCTAACTTGTCTTGTCCTATGTTCATGTCTGTCCTGGGGAAAAAAAAGTTCTTCTTCAGTACAGGCAGTAGGGTGCAGCAGGATGTGCAGCAGGTTAGAGCCATCAAGGATAGAGATGGAAATGTGCTGATGTAAAGCCCAGAAAAGGGAGTATTTGTATGAAAGATGCACGGACACAAACTTTCCTCAGGTCATGTCTGTAAATGACTGAGGGGAGGAAGTGAGGCTACACTCTTCCTGCTGAAGCTCTCTGGTAACTACAACTACTCAGTTCTGCTGGTGTCAACACAAAACATATGGAAACAGAAATTACTGTACTCAAACTGCTGCAGCTGACAACAAACACTTTAAACATAAGACAAAATATTGTAACGAATTCGGAAGGCAACCTCAGGAACTGCCTCGGCCGGGACGCGAACCCGTATCGCGGAAGACATCGCTAATCGCTCGACTAAATGGTCTTATTCGTTAGCGGCCAACGTGTCTTCTTATCCATGCACGTTACACTACCCCCCTCCTTCGGGAAAGCGCGTCCGCGCGACCCACTTCTGACACCAATGCAGCGAATTTGGGGGGCAGCCTGGGAGACCATCGCCACAGCCGGGACGCGAATCGGTGTCTCCCACTCCCGGTGTCTCCCACTCCGCAAGCGCCAACGTTTATAACCAGTCGACTAAAGGGCCCGACCCGTTAGTCAAGTACCAACGTATCTACTCAGCCATGCACGTTACACTACCCCCCTCCTTCGGGAAGCGCGTCAGCATATCAGCTCTCTCACGCCTCTGGGCGCACGCGCTTCCGATGACCTCACGGTCTCACCATCCCATTTCTGACACCAATGTAGCAAATTCGGGGGGGCAGTCCGGGGACCGCCACAGCCGGGACGCGAACCCGTATCTCTCACTCCGCAAGCGACAACGTTAACCAGTCGACTAAAGCAGTGTTTCTCAACCCAGTCCTCAAGGAACCCTATCCTGCAGATTTTCATTGTAACCCTGCTTGTACTTACGCGACCAATCATCTCGCAGCACTTAATTATGCAAGGTGTGCAACATCTGACAAAATTAATTGCTGATTGGTTGAATAACTACAAACAGGGAGCTATTCAGGGTTGCAAAGAAAATATGCAGGATAGGGGTTCCTTGAGGACAGGGTTGAGAAACACTGGACTAAAGGGTCCGACCCGTCAGTCAAGGACCAACTTGTCTACTAGTGTAACGTGCATGGATAAGTAGACACGTTGGCCGCTGGCTGACAAGTCTGACCTTTTAGTCGAGCGGTTACCGATGTCTCCCGCAGTGCGGGCGACACGGGTTCGCGCCGCGGCAGTTCCTGTGGTTGCCTCCCGACTTCGCTACAATATGGGTCCGTGGTGGTGTAACGGTCTAAGCATCGGCATTGTGTCGATGCAGTTGCCTACTGGGGACTGAGGTTCGCGCCCCCGATCTTGTCAGGTCCGACTATGGCCGGATTCGATGAAGCAGCAATAATTGGTAACGCTGTCTTCGGGAGGGGGGCGGAGTCGGCTTGTGTTCGTCACATGAATGCGTCTCTGGGTGTGTCGGAAAAAGCAGTAGTTCGGCCTGGATTCGCCTTGTAACGGAAGTGGCGACGCGTCTCCTTCGAGACTGACGACCGGAGAGATGCCGTTGGCGAACACATGCAGTACGAAGGTGGGTGTTTGAACTAGATTAGGGAGCGATTGGTCACTAAATTGGGAGAAAAAGGGAAAAATCAGAAAAAAATAAGATAAAATATAAAATGAAAATGCTGTTAATGCACGTTATTCCATCTGTCACATACTATCCCTCAAAATTAGACGTTGTCCTTTAGATCATTACCATTAACAGAATACCATCAAACATGTACAAAACACCGATTTACAGACTGGAACTCTGTTGATATATTAAGTTTATTTCCACACCACAGAATATGTATATGTCCAGTGCCTATAGGAGCGTCAAAACTGGTCACAATACTTTTGAATCAACCACAGTCAACTTTGTAACAAAGTCCTGAACTGTGCAACGTTTGTGAAGTTAACAGTGCTCAGCTTTATGTTAAATCCTAGAGCATGGGATGTGCATGAAGTATTCATGTGTGTATGATCAGCAACACTTGGTTTTGCTATAAGTCTGAGTGTACAGCATTTTAAACAGTCTAAGGCAGATATCAGTCTATATCCCATACAAATAAAGGTGTTGGTTATGACATAGCGGCACTGGTTGGGTCCATATCTGAGGCCATGCATAAGAGGGCAGTGCAGCAAGACTAGCAGGACAGGGTTCCAGTTTTGTCATATGGGAGGGTCTTTGGTGGCCTACGCTTTCTCTGAGGCCACGGAGGTCTCATCTCCATCTGGCTTTCCTGTCTATTGAGAGTTACAGTTTATGGCAGTGTTGGGAGTCTGACTCGAGTCCTGATTTTCAGGACTCGTGACTCGACTTGGACTTGAGCACGGATGAATAGGACTTGGACATGGACTCAAGCATTGACTGCATTTGGACTCGGAAGTTGGAGATGAGGACTCAGACTTGTTAATTGATAAAGACTGATCTAAATTGTGTGTGTATGTGTGTGTGTGTGTGTGTGTGTGTGTGTGTGTGTGTGTGTGTGTGCACATTCTTGCGAATGCATTTGTTTGGCTATTGTGTCACAAAGTAAATAAACTCCCATTGAAATGGTGACAGCTGTGTCGTTTTTGCGTAGTTTTTCCCAATTGCTTAAACACATTTCCTGATAGACTACCTCACTTTCTCAAAACCCTTAACACAAATCACAAAACTCACACACAAAATGCAGAATCCTACACTTCTCTTGCAAAAGGACACTTTGCCCTCAAAACAGTTTTAACTCTTCACTAAATGGTATTTTCTTTTCAGATGACAAACACATACATCATATGAGTAGACATTTCTAAGCACCCATTGAACACTGATGTGCAGAATGGAAAAAAACTATAGTATGAATGGTCAACACTATATGAATGCTTTATTAGTAGAATCATGCCTTTGCATGTTCAGTGTTACACTTTCACCTGTTGGATGTAAAATATTACCATATAATGTTTTTACGTATACTCAGCCTCCCTCATGGCCAAACCATGGTTGACCACATGATCAATGACAGTGGCCCTAATCTCATCAGAGATTCCTTCTCCTTCCTCCTCCTTGCCCTCCTCCTCGTCGTCCTCCTTTTCCTCTTCCTCCTTGTCCTCATCCTCATTGTCCTCTTCCTCCTTGTTCTCTTCCTTCGCCTCCTCCTCCTTGTCCTCTCCCTCCTCCTCTTACTCTCACTCCTCTGCCTTGCTGCTCACCTCTCTCTTCAATGTTGCCACCATCCATTGTTCTCCAAACAAACCAGGAGCTCATCTGTGAACCTTCTATGGCAAATTGCTGATTGCAACTTGCACAACAGCCTTTGGAGTTTAGAAATGTGATTGGCAGTGTGTTCTGTGTGAACACCAAGAGAGGGAATTTAGGAAGAGTGTGCAAGATATAGAGAATTGTGTGTAGTGTTGTGAAAAATGTGTGGTATGGAATGGGAATCTGAGTCTAAAGCAGAAAATGTGCTTGGAGTTCAGCAGAATTGGTTTTGGCAGTTGGTACATGAGTTTCAAGTTGTGCACATTGTGTCTGATGTTCCAATTAATGTGTTTAAACAATTGTGAAAAACTGTAATGTAGAACTTTTTTATTTGTATGTCAGCTTTTTACGGTGCCAGAGTGGAGCACTGGAACCCATCTTGGAACTCTACTCAGACTCAACCGTGATGACTTGGACTCAGACTCTTCTTTGGGGACTCGGACTGGAACACTGGGGACTCAAGACTCGACTCGGACTCGAGGTTTAGTGACTCGACTACAACACTGGTTTATGGTATAATAAAAATGTGCATATTAGATGTTCCCCAGGTTCACAGTTAATTTATGCAGCAATATTTTTAAAAGTTTATTTTGCTGTTAAAATTAGCCACTGGCTATTTTAAGTTCCTTTTTGAGTTTTTCTCTGTTTTTCCTTTGGGCTGACTTTTTTTTTTCCTGCTTGGTAGTAACCTATAGTGGTGAAAGTTAAATCCTTTGAGGTCCCTGAAATATTGGCTAACTAAGAGGCCTGGCGACTGCCTTTAGGTATTGAACCCTTTTGCTCACAGCACTAAACCCTGAGGAAAATATTCCACATTCATTTGCTTGACTATAGTTGCTAGATGCCAGTAAACTAAAACGTAGATGTTCACTACACTGTAATCAAATTGAAGCATAAGCTGAAAGAGAGACTTTGTATGTGTTACAGGCCTCACAATATTAAGGGTAATTCAAGTCACCAGATGGAGAGAGTAATTGCAGAGACAGACTCGTGTTCTGCGCGCGGGATGAGAAAGACACAAGCTTTTCTCCTGTGTCTGTGTCTATGCTCACACTACAATCTGCAACTTCGCTTGCACACTTTTACACTGTGGAGGGTGCTTTAGATGTCAATGAGATTACATCATGAGAATATCGGCATCCTCTTGTTGTGGAGAAGAATGAAGAGGTAGAATTCAGACTCCTAACTCAGAGCACAAACTAAGCCCTGACCCAGACCTTGCTGTGTTTAGACTTCATGCAAATCCAATTTGTTTCTCCAATCTTATCTTCAGGATGGTGCCTTCACATTGTTATTTGCAAAGATCTGGTCAGATTTGTGTGTTCAAGTATCATTAACCTTTCTGTGTTGGTTTCTGTGGTAATGATGTTGACATGCATATGTAGGCTAGCCAGAACCAAAACACCAAACTGTAAGAATGGTGATGTATCCTCTCATTCTTCACCATGTCTAGTCACGATGGAGAACTCCTCCATCGTACCAGACAGCATCAGCAATGGAGGAGGTTGATGAATGCAGCCTTGTTTCATGTAGCTGTCATGGCCGGCATCATTGTGCAGTGAGAGCTGTGGTGCAATAAGCATTACAAATGACACAATGACGAACGACACTGTTTTCAGGTCTGCCACGTGCTAGTACTAAAAGTCTTCAGATGGTTCAAAATGCTGCAGCTATAATCCTAACTAAAACTAGAAATTATGACCATATCACACCAAATTCTTGGCTTCCTGTCCCATGTTAGAGCAGACATCAAGGCGCAGACAGACAGACAGCTAGATAGATAGATAGATAGATAGATAGATAGATAGATAGAGAGATAGATAGATCAGTTGATTTGTGATAACGGGCTATACAAATAAAATTGACATGACAAAAGACATTTTGAAATCCGAATTGACTGGCCAGACTGTGGCTCATATCTCGAAACTAGATTTAAATTGCATTTCAAACCACCTATACGAATGTGGTTGGTTTAAATCTAATTTGCAAAAATCGGCTTTCCATGGGTATTCTGCTGTCCAGACTTGATGAAAGCAACTGCATTCCGCTCTGGATATGCCAACGATCAGATTTGACCTGCCAGTCTAAATAGCCTAACACACATTGCTATTTGGACATTTTAGCATGGCATGTTAATGAGCTTATGGTTATTTTTTTGCTTCTCGGGCAGGTATACTCGTTTTTCAACATCTGTGTGTGATATCTCGACACTGATTCACACAATAATCCTCGAAGTAAGACCATGCATACCTACCACAAGTGGGTTTACCTAGCTAGAACAACCGGAAGTGATGTAGTCCTTGCATGTCATTGCGTAACGGCAGAGCGTCTTGCAGACGGGCAATTCCAAAAGTCAGCCAGTCGCATACCGGTCCAGGTGGCTGTGTTAACGTGCCAACGCTTGCTTTGACAGACATCTATCTGTAATCTCATTGTTTGTCGTAGCATTTGTACGATGGGAGCGGCGAAAATGAGTCAATAGCTGATAGACGCGCTTCAAGAATGACATGCTCGGTTAGCGCCGGTCGGTGCGTTTAACAGGCTGTATTGCACGACTCCATAAGTTGTCGCGTCTGAGACTTAGCGTTTACGAAGACTGGCGCTCCTGTTTTAACCTTGTGAAATAATACATTTGCTCCAAGCACAAGGCTTATGCTTGCAAGATGACCCTGCAGTGGAATCGGTGTCAGTGCCCTTCGGATTGAGCTAAACGCAGTCGTTGGTTATGACTATATATATTTAAAAAAGGTCGGAGCGTGAAGATGACGATTATTCCAAGAGAAGAAATTACGTCGTTGTGAAACACGATGGACTACAGACGGAAAAAGAAGTTGACGTACTTAACCATTGGGCTCATCTTTCTTCTCAGTGGTATCGAATATGGTAAGCTATAACGTTTGCCCATCGTCGTGCGTTTTAACTCGTGTTGCGCGAGTGTAACTGGGATTTGTGGACGATTATCAGACGCATGTCAAACCCTTTAAAAGTGAGAAATAACGCTCAGTAAACATCGTTAACAAAATGGCAACGCGGAATTAGTACAGTCGTTGTGTTAACTGGGAATTTTGGTAGACCTCTGGCAATGGCAGCGATACCTGTAGACAGAACAAACAAGAAGGGAGCGTACTTGTTCTTGGTACAGCATTATAACCGACATTTGCTAGTTTGTGATATGGACTTTTAAAGATGAATCTGACGGAAAGTGTTCATGATAAGTGGGTTTGCGTGCCAACACTGTCGTTTTATTTTCTTGCTTAACTTTTAAGTCATCGACGTGATGACGGCTTGTTTCTTTTTATGTGAAACCGGTGTGTAACGCCAAAACTTGTGATTGTCGATAATTGTTACCATGGTGATCCTGAACGCACAGGTGGTGCCGCTGTTCCAAAGGGGGCCTTACCCGAATGAAAGGTACGCCATTCTGAAAATTCTGAAAGTTGCCACTAGGGGCACTTGGTGTATAGTAGGTGTAAAACAATAATAATTATAATGCTTTTTTATATAGCGCTTTTCTAAATCAATGTTACAAAGTACTACACACACACACACACACACACACACACACACACACACACACACACACACACACACACACACACACAAATAAAACCAGAGAAGGCAAAAATAAGTCAGACCAAGTAAGTAAGAGCAAAAATAAAAACAGTATAAATAAAAGCAAATATCAAACAGTTGTAAAATCTATAGTAAAAAGAGAAGTTTTAGGACGAGATTTAAAAGAAGCTAGACTTGGTTAGTTCCACAGAAAGAGAGGTCTATAGTGTAGGGGCTCTAACAGCAAAAGCCGATCACCCTTTGTAACAAACCAAGACCAGTGAATAACCAGCAGGGCTCCATCTGCAGAGCTTAATGGTCGAGGGTGGACATACCATGTCAATAAATCACAAATGTATGACGGAGCAAGACCATTTAAAGCCTTAAAATTGAGCAGTAAAATTTTAAAATCAATTCGAAATATAACAGGGAGGCAAGCACAGGAGTGGTATGGTCATGCCTCTTTCTCCCGGTAATGAGCCGAGCAGTGGTTTTTTTGTACCAACTGCAGACGATGGAGGGAGCCCTTGCTGATACCAGAATAAAGTGCATTACAATAATCAAGCCAAGAATAGATAAAAGCATGTACAACTTTTTGCAGATCGGCAATTGATAAAAATTACCTAATTTTGGAAATTGGCTTGAGCTGGAAAAAAGCATGACTGAATAACATATTTGATTTAATTATTGAAACAGATTAGCATTGAATATGGTAAACCCATTGAAATCAAAAACATCTCAATTTTAGGGAACTATCTCTTTGTATTTTCCCATTTCTATAAAAATTGTGCCCATACTAAATAGAAATTTACCAATTGCAACTGACATATGAATTAATTTTTTAGGCAAAATGGAGCTTTAGACTCAAGTGTCCTAATCTATTAATGGAGCTTGAGAGTATTTGGACTTGTCTTCCAGAACCTAAAGAAACAAAGACTTTCAGATGTATTATTTGATTTTTTAAGCTGTTTCAGCACACTGAACACAGCCACTTCTTGGGAGGTTGAGGGGGCGAGGCCCTGAGTTCCCATGATGTCTTTTTTGGTAGCTAGCTAGTTCAACAACTTTCATGAGGTTTCTGGGCAACTATTGGAAAATAGACTGACTGATTAGATAACACAATTCATTACAGGGAGTAGAATGATTTTCTGAAACGATTTAATTTTATTGACAACCAGGAGGATATTTGTTCAAGGGGATTTAGTCATATTTCTCAAACAACAGCAGTTGTAATATTTTGGGTGAATTTGTAAAAAGAAAAAAGAATAATGAGATTTAAAAACACAATTTTTATTGGCTGAATCTTTAACGATGATCCATTTTCAGTGGTCTCAGAGTTTGATGTAACGCCTGCATGAAAAATTAACCCGCTGGGCTGTAGAACATATGGTGCAGGTTAGAAGATTACATCCAATCAAAAAGGAATCCTGGGCCACAATGTTCATTGCAATAATCGAAGCCCGATATCAACCAATCAACCAAAATCAAGTCTAGACACTGTTTGCCAATACTCAGAAAAAGTTCTTCATAGCCAAAACTTGGCTACTAGGCTATATCCATTGTAAACTCAAATCACTTTTAGTGTTACCATGCTATGGCATTCCCTAGCCATTCACCAGCAATTTAGAACAATACTTCCCTTCCTAGAATTCTATGACAATGAGCTTTTTTTTTACCCTAAGTGACCCTGGAGTTGAGTTTGGATTGCAGTAGGTCAGCACTGTCGTTTGTTTATGTGATAATGAACTCAGCAACATTGAGAGAAAAGTAAAAGCTCCCACTTGAGTCAAAGTCCATGTTAACAGCCTGTGAATACATTTGATTGTTTTCCTTGGAGCTTTGATGCAATGCTCGATTGAAAGAAATACAAGATATGTAGAGACAAAGTCTGTGCAAATGCTATTGCTTCTGAATAATATTGAACAACATAAAGCACACATATCTGCTACTTGGAGGGTATCTAAGCTTGCATCTTGTCTTCATTGTGCCCTTCATGTCACCCTCCATCACACACATGTAGGCCACAGGATAGTCACGGGGTTGCCGCAAACAATACTGACCTAATGGCAGAAAAGCATTCATTGGGGAGGAATCCCAGGTGATTAAACTGTTCTGGGTACAACCAGCCCTGCTGGCTGGCCTCCAAATTCTGTTGTTGCACCAACAGGGAAAAGGGGCTGATGACTCAGTGTCTCCTGGGTTGGAAGCTGCAGGCTCAGCAGAGGCAGAAATGTGGACATCGTGATCACACATAATGTGATAGTATAATTTGGTTAAGGCCTCATGAAGACAAAGTCTATTGTATGTACGAAATCACAGTGTGGGTGGTCACGGAGAAAATCAGGTGGGCCTAGTCCGTCCAAGACCAAATGTACTTAGTTTTTCACAATCGCTTTGGCTCATTTTTTGAAACAGTCTTAACATTCTCTAAACTGTAAGTACAATTGTCACAACTGTTTTATAGGACATCACAACTCTATTGCATGTCTGCAAAATGTGGTAAACTCAGCCAAAACATTTAATTCATGCTTCAAACCTAGTTATTGTCAGTAAGTTGGCCAATGCCACCAAAACATTTTTTTTTCACCATGCCAGTCAACCTAGGAAATGTTTCTTATATACAAATTTCAATGTTGTTCTACTTTTTTTGTTGACATTGACTGCTTAATTTGCCAATAGCCATACCAAAAAGTACCCTGGCTCTGCCAAATGATGGCAGCTAAGCAGGTGTGGGCTTGGCTAGTACTTGGATGGGAGACTTCCCAGGAAAACTGAGTTGCTGCCAGAAGTGGTGTTGGTGGACCAGTAGGGGACAGTCTTCCCTCTGGTCCTAATAAAAACACATATCAAATCCTAATGCCTCAGTGCAGTGACAGGGACACTGTGCTGTAGGAGATGCCGTCCTTTGGATGACACATTAAACCAGGGGTCGGGAACCTTTTTGACTGGGAGAGCCATAAAAGCCAAATATTTCTAAATATATTTCATTGAGAGCCATATAGTATTTTTAACGTATAATAAATTAAATATGTCTTACTTTTAATGCGACTTCTGGTGCTGCATGGTTTTGCTGATGGCCTTGTAGTCTGGTTCATACGTGGTGAGGTTGAGCTTCATGCAGGCGTTGAGGCTTCCATCAGTTAAACGTGAGCGTAGGTTGGTCTTAATGTTCCTCATATGCGAGAAAGACTGTTCACATGCATATGTAGAGCCAAACATGGTCAATACGGCAATACTCACACGCTGCATTGTGTGGTATGTCACAGGAAGCTCGTTCCAAGTTTTAAGAATCAGCTGGTCTTCAGGTTGAAGATTTTTAATTTCTGTCCACTTGTGTTCCCTCGCCAGCTCTGCTCGCTGTCGCGCAAGACTTTCCAACTCTCCATTAAGTGACTTGAACTTACTCATCCACATGTCTGATGCCTTCAGGTCAGCAACTTCCAGCTCAAAGTCTCCGATAGAGACCCCGGGGATGCATGTCAGGTCGATTTTGTCCACTGCACACTCATGTGGATGAGTGATGAACTTGAAAAGACCAGTGCGCGCACGAAATTCTCCAAAACGTGCTTTGAATGACTGCAGGAGATTGAACGTAAAGCCAGCTAGCTGCTGGAGATCCAGATGTTGAGTGGAGTCACTTGCTAAGCATGCATCTCTAAATGGTTGCAGTCTTTCAAAGTGCAGAAGACGACCTGTTTCAATGTCCCTGAGAAAGACTTCCAGCTTGCTTTCAAATGCAAACACTGCTTGTTGAAGGGATGAGATTGTATTTCCAATACCTTGCATTTTCACATTGAGCTGGTTCAGATGGCCAGTTATGTCCACGAGATAGTGAAACTGCAGGAGCCAGTCAGTGTTGTCTAGCTCAGGATGCTTGACGCCTTTCATTTCAAGAAAAGTCCGGATTTCACTCAGGCAAGCTGCAAAATGGCTGAGCACCTCCCCCCTTGACAACCAACGCACGTTGCTGTGTAAAAGCAGACCGGGATAATGATTCCCAACTTCTTCTAACAGAGCTTTAAACTGGCGATCATTTAAAGCTCGGGCAACAATAAAGTTGACCACTCGAATGACCAGAGACATCACCTCGCCAAGCTCCTGGCCACACGTCTGAGCGCAAAGCGCCTCCTGGTGCAGGATGCAATGAAAACTTAGGATGGCTCTCTTTTCATGTTCACGGAGAAGCGCTACAAATCCTTTGTTCTTCCCCAACATACAGGGTGCACCATCAGTACAGACAGAAATAAGTTTATCCATCGGTAGTTTTTTTTCTTTAGCAAACTCCATGAAAGACATGAATAAATCCTCTCCTCTTGTTGTCCCTTTCATTGGCAAAACAGCCAAGCTTTCCTCACGCAGTGTGTCACCTGCAGCATACCTGGCAATGATACTGCACTGAGATAGATGGCTAACGTCTGTTGACTCATCTAACGCGAGAGAAAAGTATGTCCCGGCGTTTATGTCCTTAATTTGTGTTTCCTCGACTTGATTTGCCATCATGATGCTACGATCGTGCACAGTTCTTGCTGACGGGCATGTCTTTTATTCGTTTGATTATCTTGTCTTTATTTGGGAAGTCATCAAACAGTTCATTGGCCACATCAAGCATGAATGTTTTGGCATACTCGCCATCTGTGAATGACTTTCCATTCCTTACTATTGCCAAAGCCCCCGCAAAGCTAGCGGAATTCCCGTCACCTTGCTTGGTCCACACACGTAGTTGCTGCTGACTCGTCTGCACTCTCCGCTGTAGCTCCTCGCATGCCCTTTTCCTGCTGTCCCCCGCTGGATATTTCGATGCAAATGAAGCATGGTGCGTATCGAAGTGCCGCTTTATATTTGACCGTTTCATCGATGCAATTTTATCATTGCATATTAGACATACCGCAGATCCTGCTCTCTCCACAAATGCAAATTCCTCTGTCCACGCAGCCTGGAATGCACGGTAATCATCGTCTTTTTTTCTTTTCGCCATCTTTTCCGTTACAAGGGTTGAAGCGGATAAACTAGTTGGCTATCTGATAAAATTGATTTCTTCACCTTTACAATGACCCGGACATGCTCGCGAGCCATTGGTTCCCGACCCACGGGTGACCCGTGACCCGTGAAATTTATCTTCAAAACTAATTTCTGTTTACTTTAAAATGACACAGTATTATTAAGAAATATCACAAGTATTTTAAAATCAGTTCCAAACTGATTTTTTTGAAAAAAAAATAATTTTCAACTCAAAATTGTCTGGGAGCCATATGCCGTCACCGGAAGAGCCATATATGGCTCGCGAGCCATAGGTTCCCGACCGCTGCATTAAACTGAGGTCCTGACTCACTTTGGTCCTTAAAGATCCCATGGCACTTATCAAAGAGTAGGGGTTCCCTGGTGTCCTGGCAAAATTCCCAACCCGGCTCTCTCCATCTGGCCACCTTATCATCCCACCCCCCACCATGTAATTGGTTCAGTGATTCCTCCCTTTCCACCTCAAGCTGATGTGTGGTGAGCATTCTGGTGCAAAACGGCTGCTGTGCATCACCTAGGTGGGTGCTACACATTGGTGGTGGTTGAAGTGAGTTAACCCCTTCAATGTGAAGCGCTTTGGGTGTCTAGAAAAGTTCTATATAAATATAATGAATATTATTATTATCATTTCTTTCGTGCTTCCTGTTTTACATTCTGTAGAGCCGGGTCCAAACTATGGACCTGAGGCACTATAGGGCAGATGTCACTTGATTGACAGTACTCATAATATGTGGGCTGTTCCTAGTAGGCCGATCTTCTGGACTGGATGGATGTTGATGTTGCCTGGGATACGGTTGGTGAACTTTTCATATCCCAGGCAACATCAACATCCATGCAGTCCAGAAGCTCGGCCTACTCGGAACATTATTATTATTACTACTGTACTATACAAGAATGTCTGTTTTGTCTAACTGAATGCAATTGTGTATCATAGTTTTTTAGATATCGATTTCAACAGTAGGTAAAAGTTTACTAGGAAAAGTCTGCACAATACTGTACAGTATTGTACAGTACACAGAAAAAGGATATGCACATTTGTCTGTATACAGTAAATTTATTTTTGTAGCAATGTGATACATGTTAACAGAAAATTCACATTTACATGTCCATTTTTACACATTTCTTACATCTAAAATAAAAAATATAGTGAACAGAAAGTTTGCCACAAAATGACATCCATGAAAAAAAAAACCTGCGCTGGTTTTGTAAAAAAAAACAAAAGCCCGATAAATTGTATCTCCTCACAGTACGCAACACTACACGTTTCCATCTTTTTGGTGGACATCCTGTCACTCTTGTTGGTCTTGCCAGAGATTTTAGTCAGCATCTGATGCTTTCCTTTGCGATGCACCGGGAGAAAAATCTCCTTGTGTGGCACAACCATCCCCTGCAATGATCGCTTGTGATGTCCTCACAAGCAGCATTCATGGTATCTAACAGAGAGATCTGGTCCTGTGCCTGATAGTCATATATGTACATTCCACCTCCATGCTGAAAGGAAATCTAATATCAGATTAAGGAATGGGGAGTATGGTAGAAGGAACTCCATTGCTAACCTTCCATGTGCAGCAAACCATTCCCTGACAATTTTGGCTCAGTGGAAGCTGACATTATCCCACACAATTACATAATTTGGCACATCTAGTCTAACTAAACCTCTTTTGTGATCTGGTATTAGGGCTCTGTGAAGTGTATTTATTTATTTATTTTATTTTTTATTTTATTACTTTATTGATCCCCATGGGGAAATTCTTCCTCTGCATTTAACTCATTCTAGCTGTGTAACTAGGAGCAGTGGGCAGCCACCATGCAGCGCCCAGGGACCAACTCCAGTTCGACTTGCCATGCCTCGGTCAGTGGCACAGACAGGGGTATTAACCCTAACATGCATGTCTTTTTGATGATGGGGGAAACCGGAGCACCCGGAGAAAACCCACCGCAGACATGGAGAGAACATGCAGACTCCACACAGAAAGGACCTGGGATGACCCCAAGGTTGGACAACCCTGGGGTTCAAACCTAGGACCTTCTTGCTGTGAGGCGACAGTGCTAACCACTGTGCCACTGTGTTGCCCATTTAGGAAGGCCAGGAGGAGTTGGTTGTTACAGGGCCCTATGTGTGTAATATGTGTGGTCACACCATCCTCAGAAATGTCAGCACACATTGTAATATTGCCCTCATGTTGGCCTGGTGTGCCAATTGTGGCTGAGATTACGGCCATGTCTCCTGTCTTTGGCCAGACTGAACCCAGCCTCGTACTCAAAAACAAGAATGTGGGTCATTTCATTACCTTCCAGCATCATTATTCTTTATATAGCAACACAGAACAAAACATATAAGGTTAGTTTTACATAGCCTATTCTAGAATCAGACAGTTTACTTAAGGAAAAAAGTGTTTTCTGTTCTTATGGGTATCTACAACTATAAGAGGTATATGCAGGAATTTTTGAAGTACAGTAAAACTCCATGTACAAGATACTATGTGCACACCAATGGTTTAGCTGGACATGCTGGTACCGCAGCTCCTTCACTCTCACTATTTCTCTCAAATGGCACCGTGTTGCAATTTTTTTTGTTGTGTTTTTTTGTTTTGTGTGTATTTTCCCCCCCTTTTCTCCCCAATTGTACTTGGCCAATTACCCCACTTTTCCGAACCATCACAGTCACTGCTCCACCCCCTCTGTCGATCCGGGGAGAGCTGCAGACTGCCACATGCCTCCTCCGATACATGTAGAGTCACCAGCCAATTCTTTTCACCTGACAGTGAGGAATTTTGCCAGGGGGACGTAGCATGTGGGAGGATCGTGCTATTCCCCCCAGTTTCCCCTTTCCCCTGAAATAGGTGCCCCGACCAACCAGAGAAGGTGCTAGTGCAGCGATCAGGACACATACCGACATCCGGCTTACCACCTGCAGACACAGCCAATTGTGTCTGTAGAGACGCCCGACCAAGCCGGAGGTAACACGGGGACTCGAACCAGCGATGCCCGTGTTGGTAGGCAACAGAATAGACTGCCACACTACCCGGACACCTCGCAAATTTCTTGCTCTTGCTGATGGCTGAATACTACTGCTCTGCCACCAGCATGAGGTCTTTGTGCAGTCCTATATATGACATGAAGAATTCACAAATAGAACCTGTTACAGACAGCATATTGTATTCAAATTGGGCTGTATTATTGTATATTCCTCAATACATAGTATCTTAAGTTACATTGTGATTTTCAGACTTGCATTTACCTTTACAATCGCTGTATTGTTGTGAATGAAATGCTGCAACAAAAGTGAAGAAGTCAAGTCAATTTTATTAGTATAGCGTGATATCACAAATTTGCCTCAAGGGGCTTTACAGCAACACAACATATCCTGTCCTTAGACCCTTGCATCGGATAATGAACTATTCCCTAAAAAAACCCCAGTTTTTTTGAAGAACCTGTTTTCCCTGTGGAATGTTTGCACAATTGATGACACTATGTGTAATGTCCGTAGACGCCTTGTCTTACTGACATAAGAATAATTCAAGAATGAGCCGACTTCGTAGGTTCTTAACTGTGTAGCTTTTACTAGCGTTTCGTTCATCATACAACCTTCATAACATCCACGTCTAACTTCCTGTATACGTCACACGCACTGCACGTACACCCTTGAGTAGGTCAAGTTAAACACGTGACAGGACCTTCAAAATAACATCTTTCATTCATTACATCTCCCCCTCTAAGATGATTTTCTAACCTGTATATCACCCCCCTTTTCACAAAAAAAATAAAAAATCCCCCACAGTACACAAGTCCATACGCCTCACAAATCCAGCCGGATTGCTGGCTTGCTCACCCTGCCAGAGCGAGTAACATATGGTGTGGAAGTTGGCATTTCTGCTACTCGGGACTCATCCGTGTTTCCACTCTCCCCTGGAGTGACATGGTCAGGATCCCTGCTGACAAAGGTGAGTGTTTTGGGTGTGGCCAACAGGTGGCGCCTGTTCCTTCTGTAATGTTCACCTTGAGCTGTCTCCACTATGTAGGATCTGGGAGTGGAGCTCTGACTGTGAACAACTGCTGGCATTGTCCATGTTTTCTGTCCAAGTTTGGCGAGTACTGCGTCACCCGAGTTCAGTGGGCGCAGTGACCGCACGCCGTTCCTGCGGTTGTAGTAGAAAGACTGCCTCGATTTGGCTGCGGCGTCAGCGGTTTTGATCAGTTCCTCTTTAGGCCAGGCCGGTTTCAGGTTATGCTGCAATGTGGGTAAGGTGGTTCTGATTCTCCTACCCATGAGCAATTCCGCTGGACTGGCTCTAGTGGAAGAAGAGGGTGTAGCTCTGTATGTCAACAGGGCGAGGAGAGGGTCTTCCTGTCTTAATATGCTTTTGGCTATCTGAACAGCCCTCTCTGCCTGTCCATTACTCTGGGGGTAGTGTGGGCTTGAAGTCACATGGATGAAATCATAATCCTCACTGAACCTCCTCATCTCTTCTGAAACTACAATTTCAGGGATACCACAACGTGCAAATGTAGCCTTCAGCCTAGCTACAACCTGACTGCTAGTAGTTGTTGGTAGATTTAGGATCTCCAAAAACCTGGAATAATAGTCAGACACTATCAAGTAGTTTTGCTTTTTGTACTCACACAGGTCTCTGCCAACTTTCTGCCATTGTCTGGATGGGAGCTCACTTGACATTAAAGGCTCTTTTCTCTGTGTGTTCTTGTGTTCTCTGCAGAATTGACATTGCTGTATCTTTGTTGTAATGTGCTCTGTCATTTTGGGCCACCACATTGACTGGCTAGCTCTCTCTCTGCACTTAACTATCCCCTGGTGCCCGTTGTGTATTCTCTCTAAGATCACCTCCCTCATCTCTGTGGGAATGACGATACGACTGCCTCTGATGACTAAACCATCTACCTCAGATAACTCCCCTCTCACCTGATAAAAGTCTGACTGTCTCCGGCACTTTATCGACATACTCAGGCCAACCGTGTCTGATGAAGCCCAACACTGTCTGGAGCTGCAGATCCCCATCCGTGCTCTGTTTTATCTCCTGCATCCTTTGAGGTGTGGCAGGCACCTGGCACACGATGGCGTCATTGTGCGCTGCAACATCATCATGAGAAGCACCATCTCCGTAGCGCTGCTCTGGGGTCTGGAGAGTGCGTCAGCCACAGCTAACGTTTTGCCTGGTGCGTATTCAGCCACTGCATTGAAACGCATCAGCCTCATTAATAGTCTCTGGCACCTAATGGGCACATTATCCAAGTCTTTGCTGTTCATGAGAGGCACTAGTGGTTTATGATCGGTGACAAGTCTGAAATTGTCAAGCCCAAACAAGTACTTCTCGAACCTTTCACGTGCCCAGACGCTGGCTAAGCACTCTCTCGATCTGTGCGTACCTTGTTTCTGCGTCACTCAGCCGTCGGGAGCAGTAGGCCACGGGCTTCCAGTGTTCCCCGTGCTGCTGGAGCAGAGCGCCTCCCAGCCCGTAGCTGCTGGCATCTGCTGACACCACCGTAGCCTTAGTGACGTCATAAAAGGTGAGTACCGGGGCGGTGGCGAGTGCTGCTTTGAGGTCTTGGAATGCTGTGTTCTGTGCAGGTCCCCACAGCCACTCTGTCGTTGCTTTAAGCAGTCCATAAAGCGGCTGACCTACCGTGGACAGCTCTGGGACGTATTTTGCCAAATAGTTCACCATCCCGAGGAACCTCTTGAGTTCCGTCACGTTCTGGGGCTGAGGAAAGTTCTCTATTCCGGCCCCTTTGTCCGGGTCAGGTCTGATGCCTGCCTCGTCGATGACGTGACCAAGGAAGCGGACTTGTTTCTGTTTGAACTTGCATTTCGCTTGGTTCAGTTTGAGACCTGCTGTTTCAATGACCCCCAGCGCCTCTGCTAGGCGCCGGTCATGGATTTCCTCAGTCTCTCCATGTATAAGGATGTCATCCATGTACACTTCTGTGCCCTCTAGCCCGGTCAGAGTTTCCGCCATCTTTCTCTGGAAAATCTCTGGAGCACTCGTTATACCAAATGGAAGGCGGCAGAAAGCATACCTCCCAAATGGGGTGATGAAAGTGGTGAGCCCCCTGCTGTCTTCATGCAAGGGGATCTGGTAAAACCCACTTGCTGCATCCAACGTTGTGAAGAACTTTGACCCTGCAAGCCTTGGCATTATTTCCTCCATAGTGGGCAGCACGTATTTCTCACGTTTCACCGCTCGATTCAGCCTCCTGAGGTCAGCGCAGCAGCGAACCTCTTTCTTGTTCGGTTTCAGCACTGGCACCATAGCGGCACACCATTCTGTGGGCTGAGTCACTTTTTCAATAATGCCCTCATTTTCCATGCGCTGCAGTTCTTTAACCAGTGGTACAAGTGGCAGCGGTATCCGTCTGGCTGTATGCACCGCGTATGGCTGGGCATCCTCCACCAGAGCTATTTTCACTGGGTCTGTTTTCAGCAGTCCACTTGAACCGAAAACTCCACTTACCTCATCCATCTGCTTCACTAGACCCATCTCCACTGCCTCTGGACGACTCAGCAGACAGCTGCCTCTCCCCTTGATCACATACACTGGAAAGGAGTATTGTTTCTCCTTGTAGTTGGTTGTGGCCTGAAACTGTCCTATGCAGCTGTTTCCACCTGGGCTTATGAAACATGTGTCAGGAGGTCCCAGTTTTATGTTTGGCTTCAGCTTTTTAAATGTCCCTTGGTTGATAACAGTAGTGTCAGCCCCCGTGTCAATTTTAAAGGTTATTGGTACATCACTTATTGTTAAACTAACAGTCCAATTGACTGCTCTCTTTGCCAACTTCTCCCAGAAAGTACAGCTGTTTAACCTCTTCAGTGACTTCTCTCACCGCTTTAGAGTGACATACACGCTCCCAATGTCCCTTTTTATGACACTTGTTGCACTTACTGTTCATTGCAGGACACTTCCGCTCATCGGTGTGCTGGGTCTTGCCGCACCTCCCGCATTCATCTACTTTGTTGGTTGCAGGACTGCTGCCACCATGACGCTGTCCGCCCTTTTTCTTTTGGCGTCCGTCCCGCCGTCGGACAACATTGACGTTAGCCAGCTGGGCCTCTGGTTGGTTAGCTTGGAGGCTGAGCTGCTTTGTTATTGCCTCCGCCTGGCGCACTTGTTCAATGACTTTCACCAGAGTAAGGTCCGCTGTGAGCTGGAACTGACGGGAGAGCACCTTATCTTTTGTGCCCACTACCAGACGATCTCTGATATGTTCATCCCTCTTGTCCCCAAACTCACAGTGTTCAGACAGCTCATACAATGTCCGGATGTACATCTCCGCTGTCTCTCCTGGCTGCTGGCTACGTTGATAGAAGCACGCCCTCTCATGTATGATGTTACGGCGGGGAATAAAGTAGTCGTCGAACTTTTTCAGTACGATATCATAGTCCACTTTATCCCCCTCCGCCGCCAAGTCAAACGAGCTGAATATCTTTTCAGCCTCGCTTCCCATTGCATAAATCAGCGAACTCACTTGAATCTCCCCGTCGTCTTTATCCAGCTTTGTCGCGAGCCTGAAGCGCGAAAACCGTTGTTTCCACTCCGGCCATTCAACGGGGCAGTCAAACTTGAATTCACTCGGCGGATTAAACTTCGGCATGACCGCTCGTGTTCAGATACACAGACTATTCTGACACCATGTAATGTCCGTAGACGCCTTGTTTTACTGACATAAGAATAATTCAAGAATGAGCCGACTTCGTAGGTTCTTAACTGTGTAGCTTTTACTAGCGTTCGTTCATCATACAACCTTAACATCCGCGTCTAACTTCCTGTATACGTCACACGCACTGCACGTACACCCGTGAGTAGGTCAAGTTAAACACGTGGCAGGACCTTCAAAATAATATCTTTCATTCATTACACTATGGACTTGTTTACATTAGGTTCTACTCTCCGACAGGCCTCTTTCATTGTGAGACCATGGTTTATGACATGGTCCACAATTGTGGCTCTTATTTCATCAGGGACTCTTATTCTTTGCCTTCTGTCACAGCCTGGCTCGTAGGCTGCGACAAAGATGGGAGACCAGACGAATTTGCAATTTTGCCCAAGCACATTTACAAAATGACAAAGAGCAACAAAACATGGTAGTCTGCACTCATCTCATGAGCAAAAAGGGACAAGCCTCCGCCCCTGACCAAGATTATGACGAGCCTCCGCCCCTCACCAGGATCCTGCAAGACAAAGAACACAAAATCACAGGTGCCCCTAGTGGGGTGGAGGGGTCATCACCCCCCCCCCCATAAAAACGGAATTCCCACTGAGAAAACCGGCAGACCACAGCTACTTCAAAATCAAAATAGTAAATAGACATAACTTAGTGTAACGACCCTCACTTGTGCAGGTGTTTGTGATAGAGATTCAGACCAGGGGTTCCTAACAGTGGCTTTTATTGCTTCCAGCGGAGTAGCGCAAATGCCCAAAATGTGTCAAAGCGAAAGTAAATAAGACAAACAGTCGCACAGCCTCATATTTAACCTTAGTGAATGCGGTACAACATCTGGGGTTTACACAAACCATCAAAAAGCATTGGATTACAATAACATGTTAAAATAAAAATTTTGGGAAAATTCACTTTATCTGAGAGGTAATTTTCAACTCTGTTACATTAGCAGCTTAACTGCTCTTAACCATATACATGTTCTGTACAGACCAGTTCTTAAAGAGTCTCCCCCAGCCAACCAACTACACCCTGCAAACTCAGCAACTCCGGCGCCTGGAGAAGCATTTAAGAGTGACAAAGAGAGATAGAAGGCCAGAGAGGTTACACATTAAACAGTACAACTTAAGAGCAGGGTGCGCTTGACAAAGCAAAGTAAATCTGTCAAAGGAGCTACCACAGTCGAAAAGTTTTTACAGAAACTGTGGTAGTAACCCACAAGACCCAGAAAATGCTGGAGTTCCTTCTTGGTTGCTGGCACTGGATACTGCTCAATTGCAGTCACTTTTGCCTGTACTGGACGCACGGTCCCCTGCCCGACTACCTTATCAAGGTAGGTGACGGTGGCCTTAGCAAACTCACACTTTGCCAAGTTAATCGTCAGGTGTGCATCACCCAGACAACCGAACAGCTTTCCATCAGACTGTTTGACTTATCAACCAGCAAACACGGTGGCGCCCAGCTAGAAGATGAAGGTTCTACTATACCGTTTTCAAGCATATATTTTATCTCCGTGTCCATCACTTTGAGTTTTTCCTCTGACACCCTGTGAAAACACTGGTGGATTGGCTGCGCCTCGCCTACATCATGCTCTACCAAGTGCATACGGCTTGGTGTATCAGCAGTAATGGACCACAGCGGCTATGCAGCCGGATATCTTGTGCTCAGACACATCACTGTAAGCAAATGTGTTACCAGACTTCGAGCGAGGTAAGGGACCCATACAGTCAATTAGCAGGTGCTCCAGTGGCTGCCCGACTGCCAGAATAGGACACAGAGGAGCTGGCTTTACGCTCCGGTTTGGCTTCCCAGTCAACTGACATGTATGACCTGTTCTAATATACCTGGACACATCCCTCTTCACACGAGGCCAGGAAAAATACCACAGAATATAGTCATAGGTCTTACGGACCCCCAGATGTCCTGGACTGATCATGAGATGTATTCAGCACTTCATCACGAAACTTGAAAGGAACAACAACCTGAAAAACGGGATCACCAACAAAGTTTTCCCCATGTGGCACCCATTTCCTTCCTCACCAACAGGTTGTCCTGCAGCAAGTAACCACCTGCAGCACTCCTCCCATCATCAACGCTGAGAACTCCCATCAAACAGTGGACTTAGCGAGGGATCAGCTCTGTGCTCCCCCACCAGGTCACTATGAGAAACGGACAAAAGGAATCAGGAATAACCACAGAGAATGCCCCGCTCTTCTCTGCTACATCCTGCTCAGGTACAGGCTCAGGCTCCACCTCCGCACGGTGCATAGCCGATGTCACCGCACATGCTGTAAACACTTCAGAGAAACACTGAGCACTCTCATCTGGCTTCCCTGTAACAGATAAAGACATTACTCAGCGGGGTGGTGGACCATCGGCCCACACACTGCTATCAGCCAGGTCATTCCCAAAATGATGTCCACGCCCTCAATTGGCAGTGCAGGACGGACACTCATGGCAACCTCACCTTGGACCAAACCACAGGTAAGCACCAGCCTATGCAGTGGAACAGGCAACACAGTTAACCCCATCCCCTGCATCAAAACACAATCTCTCGTATCGGTGCCCCAGGAAAAAGGCAACACAGAGTTCATGATGTATGAATCAAAAGCCCCAGTATCTTTCAGAATTTTTACCGGCACAGTGACATCATTCCCCACCAGTGGCACGCAGCCGTCAGACACAAACGCAGAGAAATCGGACTTCTCCAACTGACAACTTGCCTCAGCTCTCACCTGGTGACAAGGAGAAATCACAGGACTGATATGTTACACAGAAACAGCACACGCAGCAGACTTCCCCGGCGCTCTATTTCCAAGTCTAGGACAGTCAGCTTTCCAGTGTCCCCTGCCTTTGCAATAATTGCACATTTTGGTTGTGTCATCATACATCTGGCCCTGTGTCGCCCATTCTGGCCTACTCAGGCGAGGACAAGTTCTTTCCTCCCACTTAACTGCTACACGAAACCTGCTGCCATCATCACGAGCATGATGCTTACGATCACCCCTGTGCTTCAGCTCATACTCATCTGCCAGCTTAGCTGCCTCCGCAGCAGTCTGCACCTTATGTTCGTTGATATATATGGCAATGTGCCTCGGAACAGAATTTTTGAATTGCTCCAGCACGACAAAATCATAAGTATCAGCTTTCAAAGCTGTACACCATCAACTAAAGCGGGTAACCAGCTCCCTGGCGAATTCAACATGCATCTGCTTCCCAGACTTCTCCCATGTCCAAAACCTCTGGTGGTATGCCTCAGTGTTACGTTCCCCGTTAAAGGTCCAGGGGAAATAACAAAGAAAATAAAAGTATCGGGGGGGGGGGGGTAAGAAAGGTGGGAGGCGGTACCAGGTGTAAAAACAGATTTATTAACGAAGACCCTTTAGTCAAACTATAAGATAAACAGGCAACTAAAGATGCTGGCCCTTAACTAACCAGGCTTTAATAAAGACTCAGATCAAACCAAAACAAGGACACTAATTAACTTCACCCTCCTTCTCAAGGAGTAAATACACAAGAGCTTGCTCTCTGGTTGGCAACAGTGGCCCACTGGCCGTCTCTCTCCACACACTGCTACCAACAATGGCCCACTGGCACTGTTGGGTGTCTCTCTCCAAGTTATATACCCAGCTGATGAGGAATTGGGGTCACCTGGGCTCAATCAGCAGCTCCACAGGAGGCGGGGCATTACCTGGAGAGGGAAAATTACAGACACACGGCACTAGGGCCGTAACACTCAGGCACCAACTTGTAAGCCCTCAATACTGCAGTCCTGACTGTGGCATAAACTTTACTCTGAGCCACAGTGAGAGCAGAATAAGCCTGCTGTGCTTTACCCTTTAGTACGCACTGCAAAAGTAGTGTGCGGTCAGAGTCTGACCACTCTCTACTCTCGGCTACATGCTCAAAAAGGGAGAAAAAAGTATCTGGGTCCCGTTCGCAAAACTGAGGAACCAACTGCAGATCACTGGCAACATCAAAAGAACCAGAGATACTGTTAGATCTACCAGGAACAGGAAAAGAGGCATGACCTGCATTGGTAACAGATGCACTCGAACTTAACCTCCGCTCCTCTACTTCAAGTCTTTTAATTTCTCCCTCCCTCGTCAACTTCTTGACAGCCAGTTTTTCCCGCTCAATTTGATCACGCTCTCTCATTTTCTCTCTCAATTTGAGCACATTCTCTCAGTTTCTCTCAGTAACAGAAACAGCTCTTTCCTCTGCTCGAAAGTTAAACCAGCCTCACCAGAGCCAGGCGCAGTGAAAGTTTCCAGCTCAGGACCAACAGCATACAACTTGGGTGTAATGACTCCCAGTTCAGTAAAGTTAGCTTTAATAATAGCTCTAACGTTCTCCTTCATTCTCTTATTACCGACTTCCAATTTAAAATGATCGACGATTTTCAACAACTGCTCCCGCGAACAGTGCTCCAAAAACCATTATAGCTGCTTACATTAACTCAAAACAACAAACAACCACTTATAGTCCATGGGCCAGAGCCCAAAATTTCCTATTTCGGTACACTCAAGGTGGCAAAACTTACTTATAATTTTTGAAAGGATCCATGTCTGTAGATGATATTTTGGTATGATAACCATTCCTGAGTGGCAGCTGTATCACAGTTATCAGCTCATGAAGTTAACCACCCCCTAAAGTAAATTGCATTTTAGACGCTGGTGCATATCCTGGTTTAGCCTCATGGTCAGGACATTTTTCAATGTTCTATAATATTGTCTTTGGTATCATTTTAAAGGGGACCTTCTTAGCTTTCATTCAAGCCCTGTTGTGGATATTTCTCACAAATATAGAGGTCACTTGAGCTCTTCAACCCGTCAATAACACACATCTTTCTGCAATGTTCGCCTAAACTATATACTTTCTTTTAGCCCTGTGGCATCTAGGAATATCAGGGACACAAAACACAAAAACTGGAATACTCACAGGACTGTAAAGATTCAGGAAATGTATAATATACCCATACTATTTCATTGTGTGAGGTGATTGTGAACCTTAAATTAGAAGGGCATTATTACTAAGAAACTAACTAGACCAAAGCCAGTTAGTCAATGGGTCAGACCAGATGTCGATATCACCCAAGGTGACACAACTTCACTGGTGCCATTTTATTTGGTACACTAACAGAAGTAAAATAATACATGATAACCTTTCCAAATGAGCAGCTATTTCATTTTTCTTTCAGGAAACCTGTTTCTGTGCCTCTCACGATTGTGTATTTGCCCAGATTTTTACAAATATAGCATTTCAACACCCCTGGTACTGATTAGCCTAGCTTAAACTCTGGGACAGTTCTTAGTTGGCCAACAACCAAGGATAACCAGTACTGTGTACTTCCATTCATTGTGCTAAGCTAGGCTAACGTGCAGCCAGATAGCTTTCTACTAAACACATATAGAGGAAACTGGTATCTATCTTCTTGTCTCACTCTGGAGAAGATTGTAAGCTAATTTCCCATAATGTTAGCATGTTCTTTTAATGTATATGTTAATATGATTAGTTAAAGTGGCTACGAGGAACTTTCTTCTTGTGTTGATTTTAGCGGCCTCATGTGGACAAAATACAGCTGTTGCATAGCAACTAGGTAATGTATCTATTTGTGGCTATGTAAGATAAATAATGGTAATATGACGCTGGTGAAGCAAAGTAAACTTTGTTTTAGTAGTGTTCATACACCTAAGTTACATGTATTTGTTTGTATGTGGCAGGTGAAAACTGACTGAATATGGCCACTGGTGAACAAGCAAGTTTTTACCCAATACCAAAGCGCCCACGGGTGGAGTGCATTATCCACTGTTCTGATGATACAGATAAGCTGGTTTCACTACAAAGTGTCGACTCATGGAGAACTCTGCTCAGGGCAGCTCAGATACGAAATCATGCACCAGTTTTGAAACTGGCAAAAGACATTCCTGAGGGACAGATTCCAGCAATCTACTACCACAGAAAGTGTCGCAGTATCTTCACTATGAAGCAAATTCTTGATGGCCTCCTTGCAAAAGAAAAGAAAAGTTGTGTCTCTGCTGAAGAGAAACAATCTAAGAGAGTAGCTCGACATGCTCCAAGTACATCTAGGACTTATGATGCAGAGTGCATATTTTGTCAGAAAAACAGCAAATATTCCAAGAGACAGAATACGAGAGAAGTACTGGTGCAGTGTCGAGAACTGCGAGCTGATGCAAAGATCAGGAGTGCAGCCACAAAGAAAAGGGACAGCAGAATCCTTGCCATTGTGAGTAGAGACCTTGTAGCAGCTGAAGGGCACTACCACAGGTCATGCTATAGACTTTACACCAAAGAAGAGGTTTCCAAAGGAGAGGTTGCCAGCAATGAAGATGATGATGCTGCAGCCCAGTATGAAGCTGCTGTGAATAAGGCATACAATGAGCTGTTCCTCTTCATCAGGATGGAGCTTTTTGGCAATCCTCAAGTGATGACAATGACTGATCTCTCTTCTAGACTGGTAGCTTCAATGAACTCCCAAGGCATTGCCCAAGTCAAGGAATCAACCAAGAAGCACATAAGGCGAAACCTGGAGAGTGAGTTTGCTGGAGCCTTGCAGATATTCCCTGATGAGAAAGGAAAATTCCTCCTCTATCCCGATAACTTGTCCATGAGGGAACTTGCCAAAGAAAATCAGTCTCTCAAAAGGGAGCTGCAGACCCTGAAAAGTGTCAGTGCACAAGATGTTATAGCCAAAGCAGCCATCAAACTGAGAGCAGACATTAAAAGTCAAGATGTTCCTCAAACCTGGCCGCCTGAAGTCAAACCAGAAGCAGAATGTCCTACCATTCCAGAGTCGCTCATTATCTTCCTGTACTCTCTACTCACAGGCTCAAATGATCCTGATCATGCATCCCAGAGAGTGCAATGCCTTCTGCAGTCATTTGGCCATGACATAGTATATGCAGTGACATGTGGAAATACCAAGCCTTCCAAGCACATTGCTCTGCCATTCAGTGTCAAATCGTTGACAGGAAATGTAGAGTTGATAAACATCCTCAACCGACTTGGTCACAGTGTGTCCTATTCACAGATGGAAGAGATCAACACTGCCCTGTGTCTCCAGAAACTCTCATCATCAGGGAGTGGCATTGCCCTTCCAGCTAACATCCATCCTGGCATATTCACAACTTTAGCCTGGGACAATATCGACCGTCTTGAAGAAACTGTCAGTGGTGAGGGAACATCTCACAGAGTCAATGGGATTGCTGTGCAAGCAAAGCCAGTCAACCCACTTCCTGTCCAACCCATGCCCACTGTTCCCAAAACAAAGAAGAGAAGCATTGATGGACCCCCACCAATGTTACCAACTTACAATGCTGGACAAAGGGTAGGGCCACCACAAAGCAAAAAGTCAGATGCCGATACTGCAGCCAATACTAAGCTTGCCAGAGAGAAAAACCTTCTTTGGGTCCTAGCACGCATGTCACAACAAGAAGAACAGTCAGTCAGCAGCTGGACAGGCTTCAACATCCTGACTCGAGGAGAGATGACGGTCATCCCCGACAATATAGGCTATCTGCCTACCATCAATGCTCCAGCGACACAAATGTCTACTGTCAACGAGGTGCTTAACCAGTCACTGAGCATCATGCAGTGCTTAGGCCTGAGGAAGATTGTCTGTGTCTTTGACCAAGCCCTGTATGCGAAGGCTGTCGAGATCACATGGAAACACCATGACAAGTTCCATGATATCATCGTTAGGCTTGGGGTATTCCACACCATCTGCACACTGCTGGCAATAATAGGAAAGCGTTTCCAAGATGCTGGACTCAAAGACCTCTGCATTGAGTCTGGCATGATTGCAGAAGGCTCAATTGCTGGTGTTATGGATGGCCGCAAGTACAACAGGGCAGTGCGACTACACAAGCTCCTGTATGAGGCTCTCATGCGACTGACCTTGAATGGTTTCCTGTCCTGGTTGGAAGAAACTCACAGGAATGACATGGTTCACCTGAATGAGACACTGAAGACCATTGACAGCCTTGGGAAAGAAGTCTCACAACATGCTTTGAAGGAGGTCCTCGAGAACAGCTCTTGTACACGCATCATGGATCTATTTGAAGTCTACCGTGAGTTCCTTAGAGGTGGAAACGGCAGCCTCTCGAACTTCTGGATGTCCTATTTGGACATGGTTGAAATCTTGTTGGGGCTCATCCGAGCATCCAGAGAGGGAGACTGGATGCTACACTTGGCTAGCATTCGAGCAATGATCCCATGGTGCTTTGCTTATGACAGGATGAATTATGCACGCTACCTCCCCTACTACTACGCCCAGATGTCTGAGCTGCCCATCACACACCCAGATGTGTACACAGAATTCATGGAAGGAGGCTTCTCAGTCCAACTGGGCTCCACCAATCCCTTTGGCCGAATCCCTGTTGACCAAGCTATAGAAGAAATGGTGAACAAAGACACCCAAACAGCTGGAGGGACAAAGGGATTCAGCTTGAAGCCAGGAGCTGTGACCAAATATTATCTCACAGCTGAGTATAGAAGCATGTACCTCAGACAGTTGAGAGACCTGACAGGTCAAGGCAGGTGCAAATGGTCTCATCCAGATCTACAGAGTCCAAGGATCAAGAGAGATGAAGCAGATGTCCAGTCTCTCATGGACCTTATGGAGAATAACTGGCTCAATCCTATGTCCCCTGATGAGATTGATTTGGTTAGCCTCTCCACTGGCAACATGGCTCCACCTGATGTGACCATAGATCTCTTGAGAGCTCTTGAGAAAGGAGAAGAGGCCTACCAAGCATTCCAGCAAACAAGGTTAGATGCAGACCCACCACCTGTGAAATTCCACGACAAGATGACCAAGCAAAGTCTGAAAACATTCTCCAATGTCAGCACAAAACAAGCTCATGGAAAGAAAGCACAGGATGTGGTTCTGAAGGCAGATAGAAACCTTTTCAGTCACATGATCCTGGTGGCTGAAAGCAGGAAGGTGAATCTGAAGGATGTCCTTGCCTACCCATTGGGCCCACTACCATGGGCACTGGCAAATGCTGATGGGTCCTTACGAAAAACAAACAAGGCTGCACTTGCCAGAGAGCTTGAAAAGAATGTATCTCCTGCAGAAGACATCCCAATCCCATCTACTTCCATCAATGATGGGATGAGCCTGGTCCAAAAAATGAATGGCAACAACAAAACCTTTGCACAGGTGGCAGAGTCAGCCTTGACCCAGGTCCTCCATGAGGGAGCACAGAGTGGGAGGATTGATGTTGTTTTTGATGTCTATCACCAGACTTCGATCAAAGATGCTGAACGACTGAACCGGGGTGGAGACATCACTCTCCAGCACAAGAATCTTGCAGGGGGACACCACGTCCAGCAGTGGAGAAAATTTCTGTGCAGTTCCTCCAACAAGACCAGTCTCATCAAGTTTCTGGTGGAAGAGTGGAAACTCCCACGATACAGAGCTATGCTGCATGGCAAGGTGTTGTACATGACCTGTGAGGAAACCTGCTACAAGTTGACAGAAGATGGGTGTGAGGAAGCAGCAGAACTGCACTCCACACATGAAGAAGCTGACACCCGTCTGCGCCTGCATGCATTGCATGCAGCAAATGCGGGCTCAAAGTCAGTTATCATCACAGCTGAGGACACTGATGTCATGGTGCTTTGTCTTGGCTTCCAGAAGGACATCACCTGTCCCATCTACCAGAAGTGTGGGACTCAGAACCGCACACGGTTTGTCGACATCACCAAACTGGCAAGTTCACTTGGAGACAGCATCTGTGACAGCCTAATTGGCTTACATGCCTTCACAGGCTGCGACACTGTCAGTGCATTCGCTGGTCGAGGGAAGCTGAATGCCCTGAAGATAGTGAGAAAGCACACTTCCTGCCAAGAGACTTTTAGTCAACAGGGACAGACATGGAATGTGAGTGATGAGCTGTTCCAGAAAATTGAGCAGTTCACCTGTCGGATGTATGTTGCTAATAGCAGCACTGCTGAGGTGAACAAACTGCGTTACCAGCTCTTCTGCACCAAAAGGGGAGAGGTTGAGTCCAGCCAGCTGCCACCATGTAGAGACTGTCTCTTTATGCATGTTCAACGAGCCAACTATCAGGCAGCAATATGGAAGTGCTGTCTGCAGGCTAACCCTGTGGTGCCAAGCCCTACTGAGTATGGATGGACAGACGATGAAGGCAAGCTGGCCATTTACTGGATGCGCTCCCCACCTGCACCAGATGTGGTCTTGGAAATGCTAACATGCAAGTGTGTGCATTCATGCAAAATGCCAAGCTGCATGTGCCTGTCAAATGGACTTCCATGCACAGACATGTGCAGGTTACAGACCTGCAGTAACCAAAAACAGCAGGATGGTCCAGAACTGGACTTTGAACTTGGGGAGTCAGATGATGAGAGAAACGAGCAGTTTGATGAATGACAGTGTGATGATTCTGATGGTATTACTGTGGTAGTAGTCTATTGATGCACAGGATGTTGATTCTGGACTTGGTTACCCAGAGCTTGATAACAATAATGTAACCATATTCACATATACCCATTACCCTACCCATTACCATTACATATACCCATTAATGATATGGGATTACATGTATCATTGACTAAGTATATGTAAATGTCAATGTTGTTTAAAATATTAAAATAGTTCATTACCTCACTATGGTATTCCTTTTTATCATGTATTTTGATTGTGTATTTAAACAAATGTATAGAGACCAGTTTGTGACCTAACTGGCTTTGGTCTAGTTCTCATTTAAGGCTCACAATCACCTCACACAATGAAATAGTATGGGTATATTATACATTTTCTGAATCTTTACAGTCCTGTGAGTATTCCAGTTTTTGTGTTTTGTGTCCCTGATATTCCTAGATGCCACAGGGCTAAAAGAAAGTATATAGTTTAGGCGAACATTGCAGAAAGATGTGTGTTATTGACGGGTTGAAGAGCTCAAGTGACCTCTATATTTGTGAGAAATATCCACAACAGGGCTTGAATGAAAGCTAAGAAGGTCCCCTTTAAAATGATACCAAAGACAATATTATAGAACATTGAAAAATGTCCTTACCATGAGGCTAAACCAGGATATGCACCAGCGTCTAAAATGCAATTTAGTTTAGCGGGTGGTTAACTTCATGAGCTGATAACTGTGATACAGCTGCCACTCAGGAATGGTTATCATACCAAAATATCATCTACAGACATGGATCCTTTCAAAAATTATAAGTAAGTTTTGCCACCTTGAGTGTACCGAAATATCGTCTGGCCCATGGACTATTACCACACTCGTCAATGTCTCCCAACAACAGATTGCGCAACTCATTCTCCAAAACGAGGCGCCCAGCTTACTACACTACAGCTGACCTTACATCACGTCAATACGGGATCAACAAAGGACGAGCCCCCATTTGTCACAGCCCGGCTCGTAGGCTGCGACAAAGATGGGAGACCAGATGAGTTTACAATTGTGCCCAAGCACATTTATTTACAAAACGACAAAGAGCAACTAAATAACGTTGTAGTCCGCACTCAGCTCATGAGCAAAAAGGGACAAGCCTCCACCCCTGACCAAGATTATGACGAGCCTCCACTCCTCACCAGGACCCTGCAGATAAAGAAGAACACAAAATCACAGGCGCCCCTAGTGGGGCGGAGGGGTCATCACACTTCTACCTCTTCCCCTAACACCACCACCACCACCACGCATTCTTACAACTCTTATTCCTCTTCCATGAGTGTGTAGCCGCTGTTCAGGGTTGTGATGTTCCTCCATGTTCAAAAATGGTTGTTGTGCTGTGAGTAAGATTGTTATTCCTATTTCATTACTATGTCACCTGGCAGGTAATTTGCCAGTTTAGCAGACATCAAAAACATTTCATGTGATAGTTATTTATGGAATATATGTACATTTATGTCTGACAGATTTTGATAATTGAATGGCTCATTTTGCATGTGATGGCTCACATGATGAATTAATGTTTAGAAGTTGTGAAGCGTATGACACTTTCACTGAGAATCAACTCATCGGTTTTGATCAGCAAGCCATGTGCATGTAATTATTGTGAAAATTATAGACAATTGTACTTATTCTTTTGCACATATTTTCCAAAATATGTGCAATTTGCTGAAATGAATAAGAAATTCAAATCTGGTGTGAACAAGAAACAAATTGTTCAGAGTTTTGAACCTATTGTTTTGGAAAAAAAAATTCTCGTTCGAGAATTGAGCCAAAGTGATTGAGAAAAACTGTAATAGGTTCTGAAATGCATACAGGTGCATCTCAAAAATTAGAATATTGTGGAAAAGTTCATTATTTCCCGTAATGTAATTTAAAAAGTGAAACTTGCATATATTCTAGATTCACTACACATAAAGTGAAATATGTCAAGCCTTTTTTTGTTTTAATCTTGATGATTACGGCTTACAGCTCATGAAAATAAAAAATCCAGTATCTCAAAATATTAGAATATTACATAAGACCAATCAAAAAAAGGATTTATAATACAGAAATGTTGACCTTCTGAAAAGTATGTTCATTCATGCACTCAATACTTGGTCCGGGCTCCTTTTGCACAAATTACTGCATCAGTGCGGTGTGGCATGGAGGCAATCACTGCTGAGGTCTTATGGAAGCTCAGGTTGCTTTGATAGCGGCCTTCAGCTCGTCTGCATTGTTGGGTCTCGTGTCTCTCATTTTCCTCTTGACGATATGGGGTTCAGGTCAGGCGAGTTGGCTGGCGTCTCTCATCTTCCTCTTGACAAAATATACCCTATAAGCCAAAGAAGGTCATTGCTGAAAGGGCTGGCTGTTCGCAGAGTGCTGTATCAAAGCATATCCATGGAAAGTTGACTGGAAGGGAAAAGTGTGGTCGGAAAAGGTGTACAAGCAACAGGGATGACCGCAGCCTTGAGAGGATTGTCAAGCAAGGCTGATTCAAGAACTTGGGGAGCTTCACAAGGAGTGGTGTATTATAGCAGGAGACGACGGGGCTTGTTGTTGAACATTGACATTATTTCATTATAGTCCAACGATTCAGTCAATTCCCTTTCAAAGGAGAGCAGAGACAAAGAGTTTGGTCTGTATGTCATCATTGATGCCCTGATACCAGTTTTTATCCAGGGAAAGGGCTGAATTAGCAGCCACATACGTGTCGTTACTATTTGGCACTTGAGGAGAAACTGGAGCAGGAGTAGGTGTCTGGGTCGAGACTGATGACTGAACTTGAGCCGAGTTCTTCCTCCTGCTCCTCATGACATCTTTTTGTGACAAATTTAAGCAAATTGCTTTGTTTTGCCATGATTTCTATCTTAACCCACATTAAAAGCAGCTAGCTAGCAGAAATGCGTCTGTTCCTCTTTGCAACGCGTGGGCTGTACACTGAGTGAAAAAGGAGGGGCTGCTCACAATCTGGCATTTGCAAAATGCACTGCCGCACAAAAAATCTCACCTGACATCATCATCATATGGTACATAAGAAGCAAGAAACAAGAATTGTTTTATTCTTATTGGTTAGGCAATTTTTTCCCCTAATTTTCAACAGTGTAAGAAATTATATATATCTATATATATATATATATATATATATATATAGATATATATATATAGATATATAGATATATATCTATATAAAATCTGTGGTTAACTCATACATTTTTTATGATTATGCTAGGTGTGCCAGTTTGAGATTTAGATGGCACAGGCACATCTGGGCACACCCATGGCTACACAGTTGATTAGCTCACTGCCTTATAATAGATTCGTGGATTAGGCTTAAGTGATTTTTATTTCAAATGTTAAACTGATAATTACTATGTTAATTTGGGCAATTAACATAAAAAACAGTAAAATGGTCTACCCTGGGATTTGTCAATGATTAGTTGACTGAAGCTTGCGCCTCTCTTGTTTCAAATCCTGTTTGATTCAGCTGTTTAACATGTTTCAACTCAGTGAACATGGTAAAAATCTGACTTTTGAGCGATATCTGCGATATTCACTCATGAAACTAATGCGTATGTTCTCCTCTCCTCATCTGTCTGTCAATCTCAGCTGTGATATTGCCCACAATATGGAGGTATCTGCAGACTCTGAGGGCTGCCCCCTACTTCCTGGGCCTGGGCCTATCAGCATTCAGCCTGAGCGGCCTCCTATCTGGACCACTTTTTGGCCACTGGTCCGATAGAACACGAACCACAAAGAAGATCATCCTCTTTGCCAACCTCTTTGAAATAGTTGGTGAGTCATCTTTGTAAGAGTCAGAATTCATTTTATTCACCTTTATATGTCAAGTACAACTAATGCACAACAATTTTTTTGGTGGCACTGGTTCAGAGTTGCATGGAGAGCCAGTCTTCGAAAGTCCATACATTCTGCAGGGACTTCAAAATGCAGGAGGGCAATGCAGAACATTAAAAAAGACCATGCCTATATTACTCCATAAATACGCTTTCCTGTCACCATGTGAATTTAGTCAGTTAGGCATTCAGTTATGGTGTGGCTTTTTCAGATGAATGTTATGTTCACATGATGATCGGTAGCCATAGTCAAAATGTATTGCTTTATCTTATGACATGTCATAGTGAATTTAAACAGCAAGATTTTAGCCTGTTTCTACCCACTCACATTTTGAAAAATATATAAAAAGGAAGATATAGAAGTGTAGATATAGACAGTAATGGTGATGTGAGTTATACTGAAGGTGCCAGTTTTGTCGGTGAACATCTTGTCCCAGTTTCTCACAAGTCTACCCACAAAGTTTAGTTGGCTATCGCCAGCATGTCACTTTTCTACTCGCTTCATATTTTATTGGTCTAATGCACTGGACCACACATGTTGTCTATGTCACGTGGATCTAGGGATCATTATTCTGATTCTGATTGATGCCCCCATATTAAAGAGGTACTAAACACTTAAACATGTTTTTTGAGCTATAAACTGAATGATACGACTGTACAGTGATGAAACGCATCAATGCTGGTGTTAATATTGACATTTATTACCAAATTTATAAAAATCGGCATCTCATGGGTTAAAAATGGCTCCACATTCCATCTAGTCAAAAAGACAAGTCAAAATTTATCATAGCCCAATATCACAAATTGTGTCTCAAAGGGCTGTACATATAATAAAACAATAATAGATAATGTTAGTAAAATATATAAAAATGTATAAAATGAGATAATCTACATATAAAGCATAGATGAAACAATACAAAAGAAGAAAAAGTGTAACATACAGTATATATACATAAGAATGTGAATATAAAATCGAATATAAGCTGGATAACCATAGTTTAGTAGGGCAGACTAAGAGGTTGAAGGCTAATGCAAATAGAAGTATTTGTATAGGGAGACGATTCCAAAGAAGTGGGGCTTGGTAAGAAAAAGCCCTGCCACCTGCTGACGTTTTAGTTAATTTTGGAATAGTCAGGAGACTGGCATTTTGTGATTGTAGAGCCTTAGCAAGTGAATGAGGCGTGACTACATGTGATAAATAGGATGGTGCAAGTCCGTGTAATATTTTATAAGTTAAAAGTAGAATCTTAAATTCAGATCCATCATGTACAGGGAACCAATGTAATGAGATAAGAACAGGGGTAATATAATCAGTTTTCTAGTCTTGGATAATATCCTGCAGCAGTATTTTGTACAAGTTGTAATTTGCTAATAGTTGATTTAGGTAAACCAGAGTTTACCTAAATCAACTGTTTCAATAGTCTGTTACAATAGGTTGTTAAAATAGTCAAGCCTAGATGAAACAAATGCAAGAACAAGTGTTTCAGCATCAACCATGGAGAGAATGGGATGAATCTTGGCAATATTTTGTAATTGGAAATATACAGTCTTTGTAATAATAATAATAATAATAAAAACTTTATTTGTATAGCACCTTTCATACATAAAATGCAGCTCAACGTGCTTTACATTAAAAACGGGAAGCAATAAAACTCAACAACAATGGAGATAAATAAGTTAAAAGTAATAAAACTCAGACCTAGGCAAAAAACATAAAACAAGGCAAGAAATAAAACCACAGTACAAGATAGAAAATAAGAGTAAAAGAAATAAAAAGTGGAATTAATTAAAAGCAAGAGTATAAAAATGGGTCTTGAGCTGATTCTTAAAACTGTCTATGGACATTGCTTCTCTGATTTGTTGGGGGAGTCTATTCCAAGCCGTCGGTACATAAAAACAAAATGCTGCTTCACCATACTTTTTGTAGTTCATTCTGGGGTCATTGAGCAGGTCAGCACCAGAGAATCTAAGAGAGCGGCTCGGAACATAATCAGATAAGCAGTCAGATAGGTATGAGGGTGCTAAACCATGTGGAGTTTTAAACACAAGTAAAATAATTTTAAAATAAATCCTCAATGCTACAGGAAGCCAGTGTAAAGATGCTAAAACTGGGGTAATGTGATCTCTCATCCTGGTTTTTGTTACAACCCTTGCTGCCATGTTCTGTACAAGTTGCAACCTATCAATACCTTTTTTGGGGTAAACCAGTAAGAAATGCATTGCAATAGTCTAGACGTGAAGAGATAAAAGCATGCGTCACCTTTTTGGCGTCTTCCAGGGAGAGGTAGGGTCTAATTCTAGCAATATTTTTTAGGTGAAAAAGGCACCCTTTGTAACATTGTTGGTATGTGATTTAAAATCCAACTCAGAGTCAATGATGACACCCAGGTTTTTTACCACAGTCTTATTCTGTATGGCCAGACTTCCCATTCTACTTGATATCATTTCTCTCTGTGCATTAATACCTATAATGAGAATTTCTGTCTTGTCTTTGTTCAATTTGAGAAAGTTTTCACTCATCCATTGTTTAATACTAGACAGACCATTCATCAAGGGATTGAGAGCATTGGGGTCATCTGGCGCTACAGATAAATATAACAGTGTCATCTGCATAAAAATGGAAATTCACTCCATGATCACAGACAATTTTCCTAAGCAGCAGCATGTAGAGGCAGAACAGTAAAGGACCAAGAATGGAACCCTGTGGAATACCTGAGAAAATTACATGTTTGTCTGAGACATGGTTCAGAAAGACTAACAAAATAGCTTATGCCAGTAAGATATGTGTAGAACCATGATAGGGCAGTCCCTGAAAGGCCAATCCAATTCTCAAGGCGGTCTAGAAGTATATCATGATCAACTGTATCGAAGACAGACGTCAGATCAAGGAGTAAAAGAATGGAAACATTTTTATTATCAGCGCTCACTCTGAGATTGTTGACTACTTTTACAAGTGCTGTTTCAACACTGTGTCCTTTTCTAAAACCGGACTGAAATGTATCATGAATCTTGTTTTCATGCAAAAAACCATCCAATTGTCTATACACTACCTTTTCCAAAATCTTGCCTAGAAAAGGCAGATTAGAAATAGGCCTATAATTGCTCAGCACCAACGGATCATGATTATTCTTCTTGAGTAAGGGCTTTACTATAACTGTTTTCAGTGAATCAGGAAAGATACCTGATTCTAGGCAACAGTTTACAATATCCAAAACAATCAACCTCTCTAAGACCTCTTTAAAAAAGGCAGTGGGAAATGCATCCAGAGAGCAGGTGAATGACTTCATCTGCAAGGTGGCTTTACGAAGTTCCTCTTCACTAATTTTGCAAAAGGAAATTAGATTTCCCTGAGAGTCGTTACTAGCAGTTTGACTGTTTAGATTAACAGCCTTATTCATGATACCTGCTCTGATATTAATGATTTCATTATCAAAGAATGATGCAAACTCATCACATTTTGATTTAGATGCAGGGCATAACTGCTCATGAGACTGGGGATGTGTTTCAAAAGAGAGATTATTATCAAATAGGGCACCGAGCTTTCTTATACTAGGACTTTGTGAAATTGTGGAACCATTAAAATTCAGATCAGTGCATTTGTTTCTTATCTGCTTTGGACCAAGAACTAACATTTCAGACTTCTCAGCATTTAACAGGAAGACAACAGTTGTTGTGTAAAACAAAATGAGATCTGTCAGATAAGTATGATCTAAACCAGAGAGCAATGCCAGTGAGGTGAATATAACTTCTAGGCGATCTAATAGAATGTGGTGATCAGTCATGTCGGAGCACCAATATCGAAACCGAGGCGGAATCCGAAGCAAGTAGTAAATCATTTACCACTTTTGTCAGAGCAGTTTCTCTGCTATGACATTTTCTGAAGCTGGACTGTTGAGGTTCATACAGATTATTGGATCAAAGGCAATCAATGAGTTGCTGAGACTGCTTTTTCAATGTTTTAAAAAGAATGGCAGATTTGTGATTGGTCTGTAGTTGCTGATCAAATCAGGGTCCAAGTTATGTTTCTTTAGGAGTGGCCTGATACGCTCCATTTTAAGAGATGAAGGAACAATGTCACTAATCAGAGAGCCATTTATTATCTGTTGAAACAGTGAGCTGACAATTGGAAAAAGGTCCTTATGAGATCAAGTAAGCAACTAGTGGGCTTGGAGGAAAATACCAGTCTAGAGTGTGTTTCAAGGGAGATTATCTCAAAGTGGGTGAGCTTGCAAGAAAAATAATCTTCAGGTGTAATCACCCCATCCTGGATAGGAATTGAGAATTAGGAGGATAAACTTTTTCTGATTGCATCAACTTTAATGATGAAGAATTCTATGAAGTAAGTTGCAGTAAGGGAGGTGCTACATATCAGTTTACAAGTAAGTTTAGTGACAGTGTCAAAAATAAATTTTGGGTTATTTTTATTATTTTGTATCAGGTCAGAAAAATGAGCCGTTCTAGCAGTACAAAGAGCACAAGCAGACTATTAGACCATGCAAGCCGAAAAGCTTTTTTCTTAGTTTTTCTCCATCTTAAATAAGCCTTGAGTCTGCAAGGCCAACGCTGATGTAGAGTTGACTGGTTGGGGCTTATCTACGTAATGATTGGAGCTTATCTATGTAATGAAATTTAAAGAAAGAAAGAAAAAGATAAAGAATGTTAATCAGAGGTAGACAACCCACCTGCCCAGCCCCCACTCTTGAGCATGAGTCTGTGAAACCGCATTTATTTTCAAATATAAGCTGAACAAGACTCATCATTCACAGGAGTTTACTTGCTAACCTTGCGCCTTTATTTCTTTTACTGCCAACCTTTTGAATTTCTCTCAATTTACAGTTAGTTATAGTTATATTATTTTATCATTTTTAATTTTGGCACAATGGTTCAGACTTATGCTTTTGACGGCTGTAGATGCAACACCGGACAGCTAGGTCAGCTCGACTGGGCTCATGCCGTGGCTGGCGGAGCAGTTGTCCTATCGCCCACCGCTGGAAAACCATAGCCCGTCTCGCGGGGCCCACTTCCCTCTGTGTTGTGGCGGTCGGGGCATCTTTTTGTGGTTGATGTTTACCACAGTGCTGGAAGGCGGGCTGGTGGAGGTGACTGGGTGTAGTGGTGAGCCAGCGAATCGCGCCGGGCCCTTTTCACGGATCTCCCCATTTACTCCTGCCCATGCTCCTGCCTCACACAGCCACCGCCCCCTCTCTCAGTGCCTTGCCCACTTTTTAGCATTTTTCAAAATTATGCAGTGGGTGAGTTAGGCTCAGTCCTGGAGGAGAGGTTGCACTTTAAACAGGCCATTTGGAGAATACTGATCATAATGAGCATCAAAGAAGGTTGAATCAGTTCATCTTGAAACAATGTTTATTGACAGATGTGTTTCATCACTCATCTAATATCCCTTTCACACTGGCCAAAAAACCCACTAACATCGGCCTTTGGTGGTCAATGTTACATTGACCAAAGGCGGACGTTAGCGGGTTTTTTGGCCAGTGTGAAAGGGGTATAAGTGACCTCTTCAGTCTAAACTGACTGGTGGGGATACCTGCAGTGGGGATATGAGTGATGAAACATATCTGTCAATAAACGTTGCGTCCAGATGAACTGATTCAACCTTCTTTGATTTTCTTACCTGGATTATTGAGCATGCATAAAAAAAATCATAATGAGCAATTTCCCCTGAATGTAATAAAAAGCATAGATCTTCTCTCTCAAAGCAGCCATATGATGAATCTAGTTTTTGTTGAATCTGTCACGAGTTTTCAGCTCAAAATTGAAAAAAAGGTTTACTACACATTTAAACAATATTGAATCATAAAACTTGACACAATGTTTTGTTCTTAAATGGTGAATGAGGGGGGTCTGCGGTGGTGTAGCGGTCTAAGCATCAGCTTTGTGTCGATGCAGTTGCCCACTGGGGACTGGGGTTTGCGCCCTGGTCTCGTCAGATCCGACTATGGCCGGACTCGATGAAGCAGCAATAATTGGCAACGCTGTCTTCGGGAGGGGGCGGAGTCGGCTTGTGTTCGTCACATGAATGCGTCTCTGGGTGTGTCGGAAAAAGCAGTGGTTCGGCCTGGATTCGCCTTGTCACGAAAGTGGGGAGGTGTCTCCTTCGAGACTGCCAGCCGGAGAGATGCAGTTGGCGAATGCATGCAGTACGAAGGTGGGTGTTTGAACTAAAATAGGGATCGATTGGCCACTAAATTGGGAGAAGAAAGGGAAAAAAATCAGAAATAAATTAGTAAAAAAAAAAAAGGTGAATGAGATTTATTTTTTCAATTGAACGGTCTGATTTTTTTTTTAAATCTTTGTGGCAAATCTCTCATCAGTGCTTTTCTGTTTTGTACCAATTTGTTGTGTTTTTGCCGATCTATTTGTCTTTTTTTTTCTCATGCATTTCTCCACCCATTTCCACCCTGTAGGTAATTTCATGTACTTTTTGGGCTACTCCAAGTGGCTTTTACTGTCAAGCAGACTAGTGGCAGGTGAGTCTGAGAAAACTGACAATGATGTTCCATTTGTTTTTTCCAACGCCTAAAGCATTAACCTGTTGTACGGGCCTGTGCAATTTTCATTTGACATGACTGAAATACATGTTCGAGTAATCAAATTCTGCTGTAAAACCTCAGAAGATGAGAATAAAAGGTGCTGGAATCAGCACATTACCAGCTCCTGATATCTGGAATCAGACTTAAGGATTGATTTTTCCAACTTGCAGCAAGTAAACAAATTAATTGTCTTGGTGATGTTGGTAAGAGAACATACTGACAAATCACATGATGAAAAAGCCATAGTCTGCTTTATTCATGCCTGAGAGATTCCTCTCCCTTGAGAAATTGTTCTAGGTTGTCGTTGAGCAATTTAATCCACAGTAACTCATTGGCTAATAGGGGTAGACACTGCTTGTAGTGGCACTCAAAAGCTAGCGATGGCATAAATAGACTTTAGTAGGGGTGAGGCTCATTTTGTGTTGATTTAGTTCTGTCTGTTTTGCCCTGAGGAAAAAGTCAATGTGCTGAAATGTTGTCTGAACTATAGCAAGCAGCAACATCGGGGTATTGACCCCATTAAGGGTAACAGGTGATTCTGTTTTACTGATAACCATGTATGAGTATTTTAAAAGAGATAGATTGCCATTGAGTTATGACTATTAATGCCATAAGCCACACCCAATCTGAAATTTACTGACACTGACTCACAACTTTGGTAGTTATTGTTGTATATAGCTTTTTACCAGACATGGTTAGCTACACTAATGCGTACAGTGTCTCTTGCATACACATTCGGTTGCTTTCAGGGACTACTTGCACCAAATTTTGGGTGAATTGGACAAGGGAGATGTGGCCTTTAAAGGGTGTAAAAATGTTACGGTGCCCCTCCATTTGAGACCATATTTCATGAGGTCCTTATTTTTCAAATTTATATAGAGTGTGCAACATTTCAAGTCTATTATTGACTATGTCACAGGAAATTGAGAAAATGTATACAGCAGAACAACAAAATAAGATAGGAAAACAACAGGGGTTTGAGCCCACAAATATAGCCGAAAGCAGTGATTCTTTGGTTCATGCACTAATCACTATATGAGGTCTAAGCCAGTATAGTGAAATACATTTATATATTCACTAGGGGCCCCGGCACAATATGTCACTGTTAGTGAAGGTGACTGATTCATATTCTACAAATGTCACAAATGGACAAATACGGTAAAATATTCAAAAAAGTAGAACATCATTAAGATGGACTTGGTTGGTCCCAAGGCAAATTTGTGAAGCTTGGGACAGCTTGTGACAAGGACATTATTCTGGAGCATGTGTACTAAATTCTGTGCAATTTCATGAAGTAAATTTATATATATATACACTACCGTTCAAAAGTTTGGGATCACCCAAACAATTTTGTGTTTTCCATGAAAAGTCACACTTATTCACCACCATATGTTGTGAAATGAATAGAAAATAGAGTCAAGACATTGACAAGGTTAGAAATAATGATTTGTATTTGAAATAAGATTTTTTTTACATCAAACTTTGCTTTCGTCAAAGAATCCTCCATTTGCAGCAATTACAGCATTGCAGACCTTTGGCATTCTAGCTGTTAATTTGTTGAGGTAATCTGGAGAAATTGCACCCCACGCTTCCAGAAGCAGCTCCCACAAGTTGGATTGGTTGGATGGGCACTTCTTTGAGCAGATTGAGTTTCTGGAGCATCACATTTGTGGGGTCAATTAAACGCTCAAAATGGCCAGAAAAAGAGAACTTTCATCTGAAACTCGACAGTCTATTCTTGTTCTTAGAAATGAAGGCTATTCCATGCGAGAAATTGCTAAGAAATTGAAGATTTCCTACACCGGTGTGTACTACTCCCTTCAGAGGACAGCACAAACAGGCTCTAACAGGTACTATTTAATGAAGATGCCAGTTGGGGACCTGTGAGGCGTCTGTTTCTCAAACTAGAGACTCTAATGTACTTATCTTCTTGCTCAGTTGTGCAACGCGGCCTCCCACTTCTTTTTCTACTCTGGTTAGAGCCTGTTTGTGCTGTCCTCTGAAGGGAGTAGTACACACCGGTGTAGGAAATCTTCAATTTCTTAGCAATTTCTCGCATGGAATAGCCTTCATTTCTAAGAACAAGAATAGACTGTCGAGTTTCAGATGAAAGTTCTCTTTTTCTGGCCATTTTGAGCGTTTAATTGACCCCACAAATGTGATGCTCCAGAAACTCAATCTGCTCAAAGAAGTGCCCATCCAACCAATCCAACTTGTGGGAGCTGCTTCTGGAAGCGTGGGGTGCAATTTCTCCAGATTACCTCAACAAATTAACAGCTAGAATGCCAAAGGTCTGCAATGCTGTAATTGCTGCAAATGGAGGATTCTTTGACGAAAGCAAAGTTTGATGTAAAAGAAATCTTATTTCAAATACAAATCATTATTTCTAACCTTGTCAATGTCTTGACTCTATTTTCTATTCATTTCACAACATATGGTGGTGAATAAGTGTGACTTTTCATGGAAAACACAAAATTGTTTGGGTGATCCCAAACTTTTGAACGGTAGTGTATATATTTACCTTTGTGGTTAGTAATAATAATAATAATAATAATAATACATTTTATTTGTGGGTGCCTTTCAGAGCACTCAAGGACACCTTACAGAACATGGTAAAAAACAAGCACCACTGTATCAGATAACATAAAATCAAAACAAAGCAGGGTAGACAATAAAAAGTGAATACAACAGATAAGTATAAAATCATGACTATGCCATGGTTGTAGCATTGTTTTAGAAAAATTTTATATAAATAAAATCATTATTATTATTGTTGTTGTTGCTATTATTATTGATGTTAAAATGCCATTGCAAAAATAAATGAAACAGTTATCTTATTGTTGTTACTGAGAGCTTGAATGTAGATTCTGCTTTAAACAATGCCTAATTATAGAATAGAAGTTGATATGGCTGATTGACATGTATTTTATAACTTATTGTTAGTGGTATCATTGTAAGTGTGAACACAGTTGATAAGCATGCCATACTGATACGGTCCTGCTATACTGACTCTTTTAAAAGAGCAATGGAGATTATAAACCATGCTTGAGTTATGAATACAATTAAAGTTTAGTGAGGCTCATAGATAGTGTATTACTTAACTCATGAAATATGAAACCTTGAAATATTTCATCATGAAAATATGAAACTATACAGTTGATCAAAGTGAATATTTAGAAAGTTGAATTGAGTTAATATGGGTTTCTGTGGCTGAGTTATAAATATAATGCAAGTCTATGAGAGATTATTATCCTCAAGTCAAGTTATATGCTAAAATGTCATAGGCTACGTCCACCGGAAGTAATTTTGCCCATATTTTGGATTTTGCTTTTTACTTGCCCACCTAGCAATATATCAAATTTGATTTCATTAGATCTCATGGGAAATTGAGCAAAATACTGAGAGGAAGAATGACGACAAAAAAAAACAAAAACAAAACAAAACAATAGAAAAGAGTAGAACATGACAACAGTCCTAACAAGCACTTCAGGTGTTTTGAAGAAAAAGCATCGTGCTGATTTCGGATTAAAACTTGAGAGTCAAATACATATATTGCTTGCACATACACGACTCTGATTGACTTTGTTGGAGACTGCTCAAGCTCTCTATTTTTTATTTTTTTGAAGATTACATGCTAGACTAAAAACATCAGAGCCAAAAAGCATTATAGTGTTCGTCACTTCTCTGTGTAAAACTTAATCTTTTTCCAAATAGCTGTAGACTGTGGCCTTATGGCTGTCCAAGGGCTTTGTGTAATTTTTACTAAAAATGAGTTTGGGATCTGTATTTACATTGTGCGGACTCGGATGCTATTCACATAGATGGTGAGAAATAATAAATTCAAGTGACGTGATAGCTCTCAATGACAGTACATTCCTCTAACTTGGGAAACCCTTTCTAAAAACTGTAGATTTAATCTGAGTTTGGTTGAATTCATAAGAAGAAACACATATTTCAGTTTTTTCATTTACTCATTGTATCTCTACTTTCCTTAGGGATCGGCACAGGTGCTGGTTCGTCCATTTTTGGCTTCCTGACCAGAAGCACGGCTCCGGAGGACAGGTCCACTGTATTTGCTGCTGTCATGGCCTGTCGGCAAGCTGGTCTACTGATTGGTCAGTGCTCACCTAGTCCCTCATTAAGTGGACAAAATGTCCTTTTCGCCTTCTCTGAAATGTTTGTCATAGCATGCACCACTTCCTGAGTGGTTTCAGTATACAGAAATTAAAAATGTTTTAGTAGACTTATTTTGTTCCCTTCCAGTATGTGTAAAATGCCAGGCAGCTATACTGTCAGGATCTGCCTTTAGGATTTGATTAGGGTGACACTGGTCAATGCACTAAGCAGAAAACAACGGCAATACCCATTTTCTATGCTGCAGAAACTAGTAAGTGATGGCAAAATTAACAAATCACAGAAAATAATCTTACTCCAGATATGGATTTCCCTTCGGGTCTCAGTATCGTTTTAACAGAGCTCCTCCAAACGAGTGCCTGCAGCAAGATTAATTTGTACATTCGACAAAACCATGACCAAGAGGAAAGTTACTTCTTGCAGTAAGAAAAGAAGAAAAGTATTCACTTATCAAAGAAAACCAATGTGGAGTGAAATGAATACAAACAAAGCAAAGAAGGAAACTAAATGGAGAGCAACATATGAGAAACTATATACTATATATTTGAATTGCTGTCTCAATACAAAACTGTTCTTTCGGAGAGTAGGTGTTTTGATAACTGTACTTCTGTCTCAAACAGGCCCAGCATTCAACATTTTCCTCAGATTGTGTGACTTTCAAATTGGTCCTTTTGTGGTCAATAAATATACTGCACCTGGGGTAAGGTCAAAAGACTGTTTGTACGTATTTTAACACACCATGTTGATGAGAGAACTGTGTTTCTTTTTTAATTTTTAATGTTTCTGGATTTAAGTTTGATTTAAATTCACTTTGAGTTGAAATGTTTTCTGGAAATATTTTGTAAAGTTTCCTTGATCCAATCTTTAAAAAAAAATACTGTCAATGAAAGCTAAATAATAATTTTGAATTTAGTTTTTAAATTGATTGAATGGAAAATGAAATGACTACAATCATAGGCTACTTAGCTTCCCCAAATTTATCACTGAAAAAATTTAACGTAAATCCTAAAAGTCCTGTCTGTCTGTTTGTGATTAAAAGAATCATCCAGCATGTGAATGAACCACTGACTTGCATATGCTGTCAGTTATTTATCTTTTTATCTGTATTTTACTTTTTCGTTTTTAGCGATTGCATCAGTAATTTAACTTCCCTGACATTGCAATTCAGTTTAGCTAACATCTTTCACTGAGCGACGTAAAGGAATGAAGTATGTTGGAGTGATGCCATGATTTAAAAGAAAAAAAAGAAAAAAAAGAAACTCAAATAATTTGGGGTCAAAGGAGTAGGGAGGCTCACTCAAAGCAGGGAGGCTCACTCACGCTGTGTGTAGTGGAAGATGGGTGCCATCTTAGGGCATAACACACAAGGGTTAGTCCTACCACATGGCCGGGCATACTAAAGTTTAAGCCATCCTATCAGCGGCCGAAGAAAACAGGCTGAGCAGGTGAACAGCCGGCAGCTCCAAGTTGAGGAAGAGAGAGGCTGGGTCCTCTTCCTCAAAGACACAATGGTTGTCGTCCTCGTCATACTTGGCCCAGGGTTTAGAATGGGCCACCATCCTCTCGCTCGCCAGCGCCTGGCCAGTGCAGGAGAGGCAGAAGGTGTCAGCATACTTTTTTTTTTTTTAAGATACATTTTTTGCCGTTTTCTGCCTTTTTTATTAGATAGCAGTAGTTGAGAGAGACAGGAAAGGAAGGGAGAGAGAGAGGAGATGACATGCAGCAAAGGGCCTGGGCCACATTTGAACCCATGCTGCTGCGGTAAGGACTTGGCTTTATGTGGTACACGCTCTACCAGGTGAGCCACTGGGGCGCCCCGGAGTCAGGGTACTTCTGCCTGTTCTCACGACCCCCCAGGGGGAGAGGAAGGCAGGCAGAGCAAGTCTTAGCGTCCTCCTGGTCGCGCCGACTGAGGCAAAAGGCCTGGTGGTTGTCCAGAGAAGACATTTCAGTGGAGCAGGAAGAGCAGGTCATGCAATGAGAAGACATGACTACAACACTGAAGAGAGAAAAAAAAAATCGCAGATCCGTGTTGAAGGTGGTTGAGTGAAAGAGGGAGACCAGTTGCAGAGACACTGGGCTTTTATAGGTGGTGTGGCACTGTGTGGCTCTTACCACTTGATTTGGTGATGAGGAAAAAGATCTGTCTCAGGTGCAGAGGCGGAGCCTCAAAGGGATAAACGAAGCAAAGCCCATCATAGGGCAGAGCCCGTACGACATAAAAATGTATTTTTGGTTCAGAAACGTCAAGATTTTAACGTATCCGTGGTTTGCTGAAACGTAAAATGCCGACATTTTAATCTGGCGAGTGTGTTGCATCACCACCCACTCATTCTACAGTAATAATATGGACAACAAACATCACAATGGTTTCAAGACAAAAATATATATTTTTATTTTTATAAATTAAAATTACTTGTCAAACAAATGGATTATGTATCAAAGAATGAATAAATAGTTAAATATTACCAGCTATCAAAACCTGTTAGTAACATCCAAGACAGACAGAAGGATAGATAGATATTTACTGTATAGTGTCTTCATCGAATGCAAAGCCCTTACTGATTAAAAAGCTCTGTAACAGTGAGATCAGAGCCTGTCAAAACCTCCATTGAAATAAATTCTGCTGAAGTTCTCTGAAATTGCTGTTAGACAGAGAGAGATGAGTATAGGAGAGAGACAAGTACAGAGACAGACAGACAGAGGAAATAGAGACAGGTAGAGACGGAAGTAGTTTAGGAGAGAGATGGGTAGGGAGACAGACAGACGGGTCTGTGACTTGTCTGTCAACTCCACAAACAGCCGGGGGAATTTTGGCATTTTGACGCATGCGCGCTGAGTCTTATGACCAGGCTGACTATGATTTAATAGAAACTGATTTAATAGGAAGTTTCTATTAAATCAGAGTTTCTATTAGAAACAGCAGATCAGTCTGGATAACAGACCTCAACCCGTTAACAACACATGGAAGGCAGAACAGTTTCTCTCTCGGTTAACGTTAACTCACATTTCTTAAAGCAAGTTGGAATAAACCTCATTTCTTAAACTATACTGAGAGTAATTGTCAGTCATTTTTGTCAAACACTTTAACCGTCTCAGGTTTTGAACTAAAACTTGTCGTTCTGTTGCAGATTCAAACGTAAAGCCACAAGTTGAATTTCGCTCATTTGGTTTAAATAAACCGTGACAGATTGGAGATGTGTTACAGATAAATGGACAAGTTTGTATGATCAGGTGACTTTTTAAAATGAAGTCTGCGGGGTGGGTTATGTGCCTTTTTACACCTAAATCATTAGAATATTATTGCTGCAATGAAGAGGGAATCATTCCCTCTCCATTTTAATAAAGATGTGCTGTATTTATTTTTTTCTTTATTTGTTCATTTGTTACCTCAAGGCAGTAAAATGCGGGAGGGTGCCCACCGGCAAATTTTTATTTTGTCTTTAATTTTTTTTTCCTTTGAGGGCAACCAGCGACCACCTATATGGCCTATGTGGGCCCTGTAAATGAGCCACAATTCAGCACCAAAGATTCAAATGGTGGTGGGTCAGTTCACAGAGCATTTCAAATGGGATATAAATGGTTTTCTTTACCCCCAGCAAGGTAAGCTTATTTGGTTTAAAATGACATGTTGTTTTTTTACCTTTTTTCTCCTTTATTTTTTATTTTTTGGATTTTCCCCCATTTTTCTCCCCAGTTGTACCCAACCAATTTACCCCACTCTTCCAAGCCGCCCTGGTCGCTGCTCCACCCCCTCTGCCAATCTGGGGAGGGCTGCAGACTACCACATGTCTCCTCCGATACATGTGGAGTCACCAGCCGCTTCTTTTCACCTGACAGTGAGGAGTTTCACCAGGGGGACGTAGTGCGTGGGAGGATCACGCTATTCCCCGCAGTTCCCCCTCCCCACTGAACAGGTGCCCCAACTGACCAGAGGAGGTGCTAGTGCAGCCACTAGGACACACAACCACATTCGGTGTCCCACCCACAGACACGGTCAATTGTGTCTGTACGAACGCCTGACCAAACCGGAGGTAACACGAGCATTTTAACTGGACATACCCGTGTTGGTAGGCAATGGAATAGACCGCTACGCTACCCGTACGCCCCCTTGTTTTTTATTTTTACTATAATGTTTCACAACGTTAGCTTCCCCATACCTGATGCCCTAGCACCGCCGATGACTACAACCCTGGTGTGTGTAATTATCTGTCTTGTATTAAATTCAGGATTTTCTTTTAAACTGCATTCAACAATTGTGAATGGTATACAGCTTTGAGCCAAGTTTTATAACACCGGGGCCAATGAGAGTGATTTAAAAAAATCGAAAAAATGTGATAAAACTAAAAATGCATGGTTTTCATTTTGGAAAAAGTCAAAGTGCATTTCAGAAAAAGTTACTGTTTTTGAAAATATTGTTCTAATATATGCTGTGCATGATGCATTACAGCAGTTACAAGTAAGGTACTTCCCTCCCTGCTTGGTTGACTGTGGCTCTTATTATTCTTGAAGGGTTGATGTCCCTGTCATGTTGTCATGTTGTAGTCAACTAATTTTCCACTCATTTCTAGAAATAAATTTAAACTGAACCTTTCACTGACTTTTTTGAAAGGATTGGATCAAGTTCAAGGTCTTCATACCGTTGTCATTTCTTTTCATATTTATATCTTTGCTGCAGTTGCAAAGTACGTATGTTCTTGTCAAGCCCTAATTTTCTTTCATTAATCCCTTCTCCTTCACAGTTGTTCATGTGCCTGCTGTGGATTCTCCTCCAGCTGGCTGTGCTATTCATGTACTGGGACATACCACCTCTAGAGAGGTGGCGATGCAGGGAGGGTATGGTGAGCACAGAGTGGGAGGTAGAGGGCGAGAGTGGGCCAGCAGGTGAAAATGGGGAGGGTGATGAGGACGAGGGTAAGCCACTTATGGGGCCTCAGGAGCTGCTGGGGTCCTACGGCTCGCTGATCACACCCGACCCGCCCAAGGACCGCACCTCTGGTTTCTCCAACGGCAGCCTGCATCACGTCTCCCTGCACCCTCCCCCCTCACCGCCAGAGTTGGATGAGTCTTCCAGCCCGTTGAAGAAGTTCAGCATGAGCAGAGGTAGGCGGCTAAGTCGTGTTGGTAGTCAGGAAGGAGAATGGCTGCCTTTTTTGTTTGCCAGCACTGAATATGACTGAGTGTATTACTTCAACATGTTTATGTCTCTGATGTAACCTACGATGTCAACAGAACTGCTGTAAATATAATTTTATTGTAATTTGTTCCCACGACATTTTCATTCACACTTTAGGGATATATCGGGCGCTTTCCAGAGTGACTAACAAAGAGTCCATGAGTAGAACGATCATTCTTATATCATCCAAGAAAGAAATTGATAATTTGTGATATTCTTGTGACTCTAATTATTATGTAAAAGCAAAAAAATAACCCCCCCCCCCAAAAAAACCCAAACAGAATAAGAGTTGAGGGGGTGATAGAATTGATTTATGATCAAGTAGCCCGAGTATAACAGGAATGTTTTTAGTGGAGAAAGTTCTCATGTGAAAGAGATGGAAGAAGTTTTTCAGCGGACGGTGGAAAATAGCGAGGGGCCCTGCTGCTGTGACTTGAATGTGAAGGTTCAACCATTGGATGGTCAGGAGGAGGGAGATGCCCTTTTTCGCTTTTGCTTCTGACTTTTATCCGCTGTCTCTCCATCTGTGTTCTTCCATCTCCTTCTCTCTGCAGAGTTTATGAGAGAAGAAGTGGTCGTGCTGCTGGCTGCTCAATTTATTACACTCTTCAATCAGACTGCATTGGAGGTACTGCATTCACCACTTTTTGACTTAACAGTATATATACACATATTTATATTTATATCCTTATCATATTAGCTACTCTCATGTTTTTACTTCCCCTCCTCAGACCATGGTGACCCCACTAACCCAGAAGTACTTTAACTTTGGAGAGCTGGAGAACAGTGTGATGTACTGTGTCTGCGGTGTGGAGGTGATTGCAGGTTTCCTTTTTGTGCGATGGCTTAGCCGGCGTGTGGCTGAGCGGGTGGTACTGGCGGTGGGCTTGATCACCTGCAACATTTCCTGCATCTGGTGCCTCATTTTCCTGGCGAAGCCTCTAGGTCAGACCATAATGATTTATAATCCAATCTTTTCTTTTGGTCACTGATAACTTAACAATTTTATGTTAGTGGTATACACTATTTATGTGGTCATAGGTCATTTAGGAAATTACCTCTTAAAGGGAAAATGATATCATATTTGACACATGAAATAATTTCAAAGAAATGGCAATCTCATAAAGACTGCCGTTAACTTGCAGAATTACTTTACACAAATCCTCTGATGTTCTTTATCTCAGTCTCTTGTTTTTCAAGTAAAGTCAAGTCTTATCGTTCATAAAATTGTAATTATTACCATTATGCAAAATTGCACATTCAGGAAATGTGACTTAGTAGAAAATAGAAGGTGCATAATGCTACTTTATAAAATGAGGAAAAGGCTCTCACATTTTCTGATGTTTTGCACCTCATGTGGTCTGTAGGTGGCTTCAATTGGCAGCTGACAGAGTTCATCATAGGAGTGTTCCTGCAAGTCCTGGGGCTCCCATTTGTAGCTGTAGCACAAGTCTCCCTCTTTTCCAAAGTCACCGCTGAGAGAACACAAGGTGAGAAACAGTTCCATCTAGTGGATAGCAGGGAGCATTACTGCCTTTGTTATGATTTGCAATTTGTGGCCAGTCATAACCAAGTCATTCAGAAAATGAGCAGATGGAGGTTAAGTGTGTTAGCTGACACTCTTCCCCAATGCAATTTGCACATGATTAAACAGAAGAGGTTCAAAGTCTGCATGCAGACCACTAGTTGGACCAAACGACCAGTCAGTTAAGACCCAGCCCATACCTCACAATACGTTATGAAGTGTAACATTTTCTTTCTTTTTTTTGCGTTGTTGCTGCCGAGTTCACGCATTAACATTACACTGGAGAATTTGCTTTAGGGGTGGTGCAAAGCTTTTATAGCTCTTACAGTAACGTAACGAGTGTAGTTGTCAACTAGAGTACCACCGTCTTCACTTCACCTGGTTCACTGTCTCTCCTCTGTTCCACTCCGTGTGTGTGTGTGTGTGTGTGTGTGTGTGTGTGTGTGTGTGTGTGTGTGTGTGTGTGTGTGTGTGGAGGGGCTGAGCCCAGCCCTCATTTAAACACAGAGAACAGAGCAGAGGAGAGAAACTAGTGCGAACATTAATGACAGTAACGTATAGCCTACCGGTATCTGAGTTTTCGTTAGGGTTAGAGCCAATCAGAGGCAGAGTAGGGCAGATCTTCAAAATAAACATTTGGATCAGTGTCTCTGGCTGGCAATCACACTTTTTTTTTATTTTTTAGAAAGCCACTTTATTTTGTTGTTGTAGGTTCCAATGAAATGTGTTCTCTGTATTTAACCCATCCTATTGTATAGGGGCAGTGAGCAGCTACAGTGCCCGGGGACCAAATCAGAATCATGTTTATTGGCTATATAGGTTTGCACATACATGGAATTTGACTCCGGTTTCGTGGCTTTCTTAGTGTACTTAACATAAAATAACAACACTAAAACACAACAATCTTCAGATATATACACAAGGATTGACTTATACAGGTGAAATAAGAGGTGATAAAGTGCAATGGTGCAGAGAATATATCAGAGATGCTGAAATAGATGTTAGCAGGTTACTTACTTACATGCTTGAGGTAGATGGACATGACAGAGCATACCAGTATACGTACAATATACAGTACAGTATATACAAAATGGTTGGATTTATTGACAGTGTTAAGTGTTCATTGTGTTCAGCCCACAGAAAGAAACTGTTTTTATATCTGGTTGTTTTGGGGTACAGTGCTCTGTAGTGCCTACCAGAGAGGAGGAGTTGGAACAGGTTGTGACCAGGGTCTGATGGGTCTGCAGTGATGTTGCCTACTGGTTTCCTGACTCTGGAGGTGTAGAAGTCTTGAATGGAGGGCAGGTTGGCACCAATGATTTTCTCAGACCTAACTGTCCATTGTAGTCTGTCCCTGTCCTGTTTGGTGTCTGAACCAAACCAGGCAGTGATGGATGTGCCGAGGACAGACTGGAGTATTGTAGTGTTGAACTGAATCAACAGTTCGTGAGGCAAGTTGAATTTCTTGAGCTGGCGAAGAAAGTACATCCTCTACTGGGCCTTTTTGATGATTGAGTCTATGTTGGATTCCCACCTTAGGTCCTGGGAGATTGTGGAACCCAGAAATCTGTAGGTTTTCACCGTAGACACCATGCTGTTGAGTATTGTGAGTGGGGGCAGTGTTGTGGGGTTCCTCCTGAAGTCCACTGTCATCTCCACTGTTTTGAGCGTGTTCAGCTCCAGATTGTTATGGCCACACCTAGTGTTGTAGTCAAGACCGCACCAACCGAGACCAAGACATTATCGAGACTAGAGAGTATCGAGACCGAGACAAGACCGAGACAAGACCAAGACATTTGGAGGTCGAGACCAAGACAAGACCAAGACATTTGGAGGTCGAGACCGAGACAAGACCAAGACTGTATATATCAAAGAAAAATCACAACAAAACAGAACAAATGACCAGTATCTTTTTCTTTAATCAAGTTTGCTTTTACATAAATGCAACAGCAACATTTCTTTTCAGCAAGGTATTTTTTAATAATTTTCTTGAACATTTTGCCTTTTGGTGCTTTGCCAGCTATTTTGACTCATTTTCAAGCAATTAAGTCTTTTTTTTGTTTATATCTTGCAAGAAGATGTTAATCTGGATTTGTTGAATTATTGTGCCTAAGTGTAAACAGATAAATACATCATCTGAAATAAGATACACTTTCTTTTAGTTTTTGCACGAGTCTTATAAAAGACATGTAGATTTCCAAAGAAGCAAAAAAGTGAGCACACTCACATAGAAAAAGAAAAAACAACTTAGGTGCACGGCTATGAAGAACTTTCACAACAACAGAGAAGGCCAGACAATGTCTTTTTTATAAGTATTAATTCTCCTAGGCAGCCATAACAACTTTGCTTCATAAAATTAAAGCATAAATTAACTAGGAATAATTTAACTGAAAATTGTGGCATGCCAAGCATGAACAACATGTGTAAAACCCTTAAAAGTCTGAGCTCAACACTAAGAATACACTCACAAAGGGGCGGTTGTGAAAGACCTCAAAGGTCCCATTTCTGGGCCAGGGTTAGGGTGAGATGGGAGGATCCTGCATGGCTCTAGGGATGAGGAGGTTAAACAAAAGCTTGGTTGCACTTCAGAAAAATTAGAGCCTGAAGTATTTTGTGACCTAAACGGGCTCGGTGGGGCCTCATGATGATGCCTCCTCTACTAAATACCCTCTCAACTGGTGCAGAGGATGCTGGAGCTGACAACACCTTCAGTGCCAAGTTGTGGAGTTGTGGGAATCTGTCATGGTTTTTGTCCCAGAAGACAAGTGCATCATCAGTTTCAGTATTCTGTATGGCATCAAAGTATTTACTTATCTGTGCCCTGATACTTGTATCTTGGCCTGTGCTGCGCTTTTTGTGAGCCTTGTAACGAGAAAGAAGGCGTGAGCATTTGACTGGAGGTGAATCACCAGGTGACTCTTCATTTCTGGCTCCGTAGTCCATTGCTCTACCTTCACAGTCCATCAAGTTTTCAACCTCAGCGATCAAAGTGTCTGAAAAACACAAGCAAATGGAAAAAAACAAAAAACAAAAACAGGTTAGATTAAAGGATATACAGTGTCTGCAGGTATCAAGTAAAACTGCTCTCACAATATTTTTCTCTTGATGTAAAATGTATGTGTGTATACCTGTCAGTGTTTTCTTCAGCTCATCTCTAAACTTCATGAGTGGCATTGCATTTAGCCCATTAGTAACATCCAGATCCACCCAGCTTAATCCAAACTGTGGATCAAGCATTGTAGCTAAAAAATACACATTATGGCTGGAAGGTTCCTGTCCCCCACTGTCTTTAGTCATATTTGTTTTGCCAAAGATTCCACTGAATCTTTTAATCAGAGACTGATGGAGGGCCTTTACTAATGGCCAACACTGTACTCGTATCTCTCCCATCTTCACAAGGTGTGTATGCAGGTCCAGAACAGTCAGAACAACCATGCTAATGGCAACGGATTTCTCTCCCTCTGTCAGGTCTGTTGCCTCTGAGAATTGTGCGAGAACTGAAGTCAGCTCTTTAAGCTGGTTCCACTCACGAGTGCTGAATACCACTTCTTCATAGTCCTTGCTGCACATTTCAGTCAGAGCTTTATGGTCCAGAGCTGTGAGGGCCTGCACTTGTTTGAAAGTGCTGTTCCAGCGAGTGTTGTTTGCAGCAGGAATAGTCTTCATAGAGTCAAATGCAGCCTCAAATTTGTCTTTGAACTGTGAGCTGCTGTGTAACAGAGTTAAGAAGCGTGATGTTTTGGCAATGCTGCGAGAGATGGCTTTAACTTCCTTCATGCCGTCATTCACAACTAACTGCAGGGAGTGAGCAAAACAAGAAAGACGCTCACCTGATGACCAGAGTAGCTCTGTGTCCTCCACAGAATTCATGTCCTCCCACAGGTGCTCATCATCTAGATTCTCCTCCTCACTCTCACCGTCATCTGACTGCTGTTGTGGCATCTGAACTTTAAAAGCACACTTCATATTGGCAGCATTGTCTGTGACAATATAACTTATCTTCTGACGGATACCACATTCGTCGGTGATCTCCTCAAAGGCAGAAGAAATTCGCTCTCCACTATGTTTGCCTGTGAAACGTCTACAGTCCAGCAAGTAGGATTCAAGGGTATAGGATTCATTTGACTTGTTGCACACATGAGCAGTTACTCCGAGGAAGGAAAGCAGTCTACGATCAGACCAGATATCAGTAGTTAAGGACACTGTTGAGCTTTTCTCCAGCTTCTCAAGAACAGTCTCCTTAACTTTCTTTACCAAAACTGGTATGTGTTTCTCACAAATTGTTCTCCTAGAGATTGGTGTGTACTTGTTATCTACAATCTCAAGAAAGTGTTTAAAATGTTCATTTTCCACAAGGGACAGTGGCAGGCAACACCCAATTATCAAATCTTTGACAATGGCATCGCTGATGGCTTGCTGCCTTGGGGAATGGAGACTGTAGATCTGCACTTTCTGGGCAAAAGATGCCATAGTTGGCTGTGTAGCATCTGCCTGTTGTCCAGCCTTGTACTCCAGGAACCTGAAATTGAGGAGGAATTAAATTGATTAAGTCCCACCAATACCAAGAGAGAATTCTCAGAAGATTCAAACGTTACATCTCTAACAGGCACGTGCTTAGTGCAAACAAGCAACAAATTATAGAAGCCAGAGAGACATCATGCATCACTATATAGTCAATATATATTCACTTTTTTAAAATGAATGAAATCAAATGTCACTTTAAATTACTGCTTTTAAACAAGCTTTTACATTTTTTAGCATTACCCTTACTGAGTTTTTATTGTCTTAAAATGTGCTTTTTAATGTTTTTTTACGATATTTTTTATCAAACAAATTAGATTAACCGTACTCATTCAGTGTTATTGACTTTGAACTAGCTAGCACAGCGTTAGCTTTCTGTCTCATTGTTGAGCCAAACGATCTAATTTCTGCAGCCGAAGCACCAACATGGAGGACGCTGTAGACTAGAAATATCTTCCGATGGTCGCATCTAAAGTTCAACCCATTTACTGCATTTACTGGTGTAGTGAAAAACGTTTGCATTGCATAAGAACCTCCCAAGTAACGCCTGGGGGCTCGACTAATTTCTGGCACCTGGGGGCTCGAATAATACCTGGCGCCTGGGGGCTCGACTAATACCTGGCAGGTTCATTGTTTGTTATTCTGTTATCTTGCTTTTGACAATGCTATGCAAGCTAACTTGGCTGTAATATACACTCGGTGCTCTGAAAGTTAGCAAAAAAAAAAACGATCGTGGGAAGAAAAGAGCTCATTTTGTCTCAATGTCTTAGGATGGGGTGTTGAAATTTTCAGATTTTAACTTTACCAGTGTAGCTAATTTAACGGTTAATTTACCTGTCTTTATGCTTCCTCTCAATGTGCCGATAAAAGCTTGACGTTGTCCCGGCGGTTTCTGTGAGTTGTGCACCGCAGAATTTGCACACTGCAGAGTGTTTTCGCTTGCATGTCCTTTTACAGATAAAGTCCTTATGGTTTTGGAAACCAAACTTAATGATGGTTGAGTTTGCCGACATTTTTCATGGCGGGTTTCCCGGGGGCGCAGCGTCTCCGGTCGTCTTGATCCACTCTGTACAGGGGGCGTGTCACTCCGGGTGTCACAGAGAGTGCGTGACACCGGGAAGGCAGCAGCTGCATTCTTCTTTTCTCTGTTATCACAGTGCTAGCCCGGTCTCGACCGGTCTTGATCAAAAATCCCGAGTTCGCCCAGTCCGAGACCGAGACAAGACCGAGTAAAAATGCCTTCGATTCCGAGACGAGACCGAGACCCTTAAAAAGTGGTCTCGAGACCGGTCTCGAGACCAAGACCGATCTCGAGTACTACAACACTAGCCACACCAGAGGGCCAGCGGATCAACCTCCCGTCTATATGCAGACTTGTCACCATCCCAGATAAAGCCAATGATGTTTGTGTCTGCCGCAAACTTCAGGAGTTTAACAGATGGGTCACCTGAGGTGCAGTCATTTGTGTAGAGGGGAGAGCACACATCACTGGGGGACGCCAGTGGTGATTGTCCGGGTGCTGGATGTGATTTTTTTTCCCCCAGCCTCACCAGCTGCCTCCTGTCTGTCAGGAAGTTTTTAACCAGAGGTGTAAAAACCAGGTCCAGAAAGTAAATTTCCAAACTGTGTATTTGCTCTAATCATGTTACTAAACTATCTGATTTCATTAACTAGTTTTCCCTACCTAGTTGAGGAGTGGTGTTGATTATAATCTGCTGGTGTAGTGCATGAGTAGAGCAAATACATGGTTTGGACTTTTACTTTCTGGACCTGGTTTTTTCACCTCTGTTTTTAATCCACTGGCAGATGGGGGCTGGTACAGTGAGCTGGGTGAGTTTGGAGTTTGAACTTGAATGTATTTTGCTTAAAAGTTATAAGTGAGCTGATAAATATTCTGTTATCGCCAGTCATTCCAGACCTCTGACCTTGAATAAAAATAGGATGTAGACCTTTGAGTAATACGTTTAAGAACCCCTGTTCTAGGACATAAAGTTGCTGATACATGCTCTTCAGTGGTCAAACATATACCTGCCAACACTTCTGTGTTTACCAGTTTTCTCCCTTATTTTAATCCTTTCTTCTGCTGTACTCCTGCTTATCTCACTATTTTCCTGAAGCTTAAAGGAGTAATTAGGAAATCTAATATTGCCTTGCCAGATTCATTTTTGATCTAATCTCCCTCACATAAGATGCTCGCATGCCATCAATGATAACTTTTTTCTTGTGCAACCTGGCAACGCAGGATGCAGAGACACAGAATGGAAAAAAGAAAAGAAAAGAAAAAAGAATTCTCCTATGCCTTGCATGCAAGACTGCATGTTGTGGTATGCTTGCTTTTTGCGGACTTCTCAGGGGCCAAACCGGGGGCAAGGTGGGCGGACAAAACTGAAGAAAAATAAGTTTTTCAAGTTGAACAGGTCTGATATCAGTGTCACATTGAAAAATGTGATAATACCCAACATGCAAGCTCAGCTAAACACAAGCACTCCTTGGAGTCTCGAAGAGATACCTCGGTCATGTTCCATAGATTGTGCAGGTTTCAATATTGTATATTAGCATGATTAACACATATAAACGTTTGAAATTGCAAGTGCTTGCTTGGGTTGGGATCCCTGGGGAATTTTATGTATTTTTTTATGTTATAAAGTTGGATGTTGGCAGTTACTAAAACACAAATTTTGATTGCAGGCCCACTGTAACCACTAAACCAACCTGTTGTCTCAAGCTAGTGCAAAATCAACTGTATGATTATATGATATTTCTGCCTTTTATATTTATTTCATTGTAAATATAATTTTTTTATGATTTCCCCATGCTAAAGTCAGGCTTACTTTGCATCAGGCAAATTATATTTTGGACTTAATCTTACCAACCACTTAAACCAAGCTAAGACAAAATTAGTGAATGCTACAAGATTTCTTCTTGTAAATTCTTGAGAGAGCAGATGTGTCTATACAAAAGATTTCCCTTGAGGTCGCAAGACTGAGAATACAGATGAGGCTGAAAGATCTCTGAGAGACATGGTGAATAATTGAGACCTGTACTGAGGATATGATGTAAATGGACATACAGAATACTCTGTTTTTTTTTCTTTTTCTTATGCTTCTTGTACAGGTACTGTAAATGTATTCCTGACCCAAACGATTTGCTGTTGTTGTGATGCGGCTGCTTTGAGGGATTTTTGAACTGCATAACGGAAATGTGAAATTTGAAACTTTAGATAACAGGTGTATCACACTCGAAATATCCGCAGATTAATGAAAGTATTTCATTCACTTCAGCTATGTACAGTTTCCAATAAGTGATATTGGTTAAACAAAGTTGCATTATTGCTTTGAAGGGCCCTCGAGAGCCAGCTGGTTCAAGTGTGTTATTTTGCAGTTGTGACATCACAGATTAACTCTGACACATCACATTTTGGACCGTGGGAAGAAACCGGAGCACCCGGAGGAAACGCACGCAGACACGGGGAGAACATGCAAACTCCACACAGAGGATGACCTGGGGTGACCCCCAAGGTTGGACAATCCCTGGGTTCGAATCCAGGACCTTCTTGCTGTGAGGTGACCATGCTAGCTACTGCTTGGTTTCCTCCCACAGTCCAAAGACATGTAGGTCAGGTGAATTGGGCATGCTAAATTGTCCCTAGGTGTGAATGTGTTGGCCCTGTGATGGCCTGGTGGCCTGTCCAGGGTGTCTCCCCACCTGCCGCCCAATGTCTGCTGGGATAGGCTCCAGCATCCCATGACCCGAATTCAGATAAGTGGCTGGGATAATGGATAATGAAATGGACATCGCATTTTTACATGTCATATGGTTTCTGATAAAGTAGAAATGTCACAAGAATTTCAAAAAAGACATATTCCTCCTTGCTCCCGTGAAACTGGGGAACTCGACGTCGCAAATAAACACGTAAGCATTAGGTTTGACAGGAGTCCCTTCAGTCCATGCCGTTGTTGTTTTTGACCTCAGCTGTCATGTATGTGTGTGTCTGCTTGTTTTGGCAGGTTTCAGCCAGGGTGTGCGTCGCTCTGTGGGAGGTCTTGCCACAATCTTGGGCCCGCTGTGGGCCGGGGGGCTAACGGAGAACATGTATATCATGCTGGGGGTGATGATGGCTCTTCTGGTGCTGCTAACGGTAAAGGAGAGGGAGAGAATGGGGGTGACGGAGAGGGAGAGCGTGAAAGAATTGAGAAAGATGGAGAGAATGTGTGTGTGTGTGTGTTGTCACAGTGCATAACATAAAGGTAGCATGCACACTCTCAAACAGAGATGTTTTGATGATGGCTCCACTTTATTTATCCTCTTTATTTGACATGTAAGGGCCATGCCTGACTGCACTGGGGTGTAGTGCGTAGGTATGGGTGATAATTCAATATTATCGTTTACTGTCTTTTAATTGAAATTGTGTCAGGATACAATTCAGATATTGTCATATGATGATACACAGTTTTGCTTTCAAATTAATGATAAGAATCTATTACCTAAAATTTCCCATAAAATGAGGTCTGAAATATTTGAGGGAGTATTATTTGAATACCAGTTTTGGTTTGCTATTATACTTAACATTACCAAAGCGTTCAATGTGATGAACTTCACTGGGATACTTACATATGGTATTTTTGCATTTGTAAGCAAATATTGAAATAAATAAACAAGTAAATATTTATAAAAAATTGATTAAAAAAAAGAAAAAGAAAAGTGTGTGCTGTAATCATCTGTCCAGCTCTGCAATTGTGCTGTATTTGTGTTTAATGCTGTTGCCACTTTCTTCCAGATGATGATGATGTTCTCCTATGACCGGCTAGTGGAGCCTGCTGTGGTGGAGCATGCAGACAACTCAGATGACTGTGGCTAAATCATGAGGTGCCTGGTACAGGAAGGATGGACACATGCAAAGTATGTTTTAGGCATTTCTAACCAGTTTCACTTTTTCAAAAAAACAAAACAAAAACATTAAGAAAAAAAAAGATAAATGTAGAGATGACCCATTTTTGTGTACCTTGGCCATTTCTCATTTTATTCAGTAATTTGTCACTTTTTGCAATTGGCACACTGCCAAACATCTTCAACCTACAGAAAGAAGCCCCAACATGGGTCACTAAGGAGGTAAAAAGGGTTAATGTGCAAAAAAACCTCCTTTGGAACTGTGTGCATGCTTTACTCTGTGTGTGTGTGTGTGTGTGTGTGTGTGTGTGTGTGTGTGTGTGTGTGTGTGTGTGTGTGTGTGTGTGTGTGTGTGTGTGTGTGTGTGTGTGTGTGTGTGTGTGTGTGTGTGTGTGTAAAGCGTTTTTTTTCCCGGAAACCATCAGTGGTGAAAGTGCTCAACAAATGAGGAGCGGAATATTAAGATAGATCTAGGAAAAACCAAATTGGCAGCTGATGAGTGCGCGACACACAAACCAGGCTTGTACTGCTATGAATTTTTTTTCCCCCTAGCTCTAACACAATATATACATATATATAACTTCGTTAAGTGAAAAACTCAACGGTAGGGAAAGTGCTTGATAAATAAGCAAAATAATCCAGTGAGTCAAGTAAATTCTTTATGAAACAGTACAAGCCTGTTTCATGCCATAAGCGATCATCAGCTCTCATTTTAGAGTTGATGATTGCTTATGGCATTAAACAGGCTTGTACTGTCCATTAAAGAATTTACTTAAATCACTGGATTATATATAGTATATGTGTATGTGTACATGGCACTTGATAACAACTGCACAATAACGTTAATCTCAGCAGACTCTCAGCAGTCACATACAATCTTGGCAAACAAATTTGACAAAGGCACTTGTGTTATTTTCAGACTCTTATTCCAAGGGATTAAAGAATTAAGATTAGATAACATTAAATTGGATTAGATGCAATTGAATGATCCCCATGGGGAAACTGAATTATTGGAATATCAGAAAGGTGAATATATAGTAGATAGAAATAAAAAATAATATAAACAAACAGGCATAAAAAGATGCTAAAAAAATTCAACAAATGTTTATATCAGAATCAGAATCAACTTTATAGGCCAAGTGTGTCTATGAACACTAGGACTTTGACTCTGGTACGTAGCAGCTTGTAGCACTTGCAGACATCACTCACAAAAAGATATAAATGGAATAACAGGACATTGGAGGCAAGCATATATAGTTTTATAGTTGAACAATAAAAAAACTATGCACGTACATTATACCATATTGCTTATGTACTATATTGCCCATATGCTATACCATATACTAATGCCACTACTCCACAACCCACCATGTCCATGTACAATGCTATATACTCCCACTATATTACACTATAGTATCTTGTGTACCAGAAGTATACACTTTAAATTCACCTACCATCCACCTCACAGCTACATACTGTATTATATACTTGTTACAACCACAACAATAACAGCAATAATTTGTAACCAATATACAGCAGTTGTATGTGTATTTACAATTCTACATTTGTATTGCACATCAGGTCTAAAAAGAGGCAGTGCACATCATATATCTGTCTATCTGACAGTCTGTCTGTCTATTTCTCTGTCTATGAAATAGTCGAGGATAATACAGCAGTAGTATAGTAAATGTTGATATCGAGGTAATGAAAGGCGTACCTTTCAAGGAGTAGGGCGGGATATTGGCTCGGAGGTAGGGGAGTATCTTACTGTATGTTTATCTGTTCTAAAATTTCAAAGCACAAGAGGCACCCAGCACCAAGACCCTCCATGTGTCAGCCGCTGTGAGGCCCTGTGGCACCAGAGACCAGAGTGCACAAATCTCACATCCACCCGAGTGACACAAACACACACACACACACACACACACACACACACACACACACACACACCCTTAACTTTGTGGACAGAGGACTATGTGAGACAAATGCGGTATATATATTTCCTATGGAAATATAGAATCCTGCTGACACAGCGTGCAAGATGCAGATTACATTAGGTGCTTATAAATGCCGACTACAAGTAACAACACAACTATGAGCGTATCCGTTTATGCGCTGAGGCACTTATTACTGAAATAGATGGTACATGTCACACGATGGATGCATATACTATGTCCTTACTGAGGGAGTGAATGAAGCACCTGTTTAGATGATCACTTTCTGAAAGTATTTACAGATCAGTTATTATACCTCACTGTCATCATGTGCAAAAAAGGGCAATCATCATTTGACTTTACAGAACCAGCATGGACAATTTACACAAGCCAAATGCATGTAAACTTGACCAACTACTTTGGCAGGTATGTGGGCTTTTTTTTAAACAACTAGGCTTTTTTTTCTCTACTAACAAAAACATTTACAAGGTAGAATATCAAAAGAAGCTTTTTTTTGGGGGGGGGGTTCACTTCAGCATTATGGCTGGTGGAGAAGTTGGTCTTCCACCCTCAACAAAACTAATGGACTGTTGTGTGCTCACTGGGCACTGGGTTTCTTGTTAAATAGTACCTCTTTTTCAACGCTGGTTGGAGCTCTTATTCCTCCTCAGAGAATGTTTTGCCATCTTCACAAATTTCTGTGGATTCCCTAAAACTAATGTTTAGTGGAAGCCCTGTAAGCCCAGGACTATTCCCTACAGGACTGTGAACCCATCAGATGTATTGACCTTTCCTGTGACGGGTGAAATGGAATGTGGTAATGATTGACGGGCACGTGGCTACATAGTTTTAACCCTGTAACATGGCCATCAAGGACAAGAAAAGTCTCATTTGGGAACACTTGCACATGGAAAGTAAATCAATACTTTGTGACAATATCAAAATGGATCTGACGTTATTTTTGGGTTAGAATTAGATGCTGAAATGTGTCATTTGGGACTAGCAGCATTTGAAATTTAGATTATTTATTGAATATTCATATGGAATTTTGTGAGAACCTAACCTGTTCAATAACAGCCTTCCTTTGTACTCAAAGTAAATCTTTATCAGTCGGTACCGATGTCTCTTTTTGTAAAAAGAAAAAGAAAAAGATGCTGAATAAACATGATAATCACCGCTAAACTTCATTTGCTTTGCACTTGTTCTTGACAGATTTGTGCATGTGTATGTGTGTAGGTTTGGACTCCAACACCAGAATAATTTTGCTATTTTGCTCCCTCTTTACGTTTTAATGCAATTTTTGCAGTAGCAAATGTTCTTCCATGTTAAATATTTATTTACATATTTGATGGCATAAATTAATTCAATAATGATTAAATCCTCAAAATAAAACATACTTTGTGTTCAAATGTGTATTTTTTCAACACCCATTCATTATAAGTTCTATAAGTTACATGCATAAGTAAAAAAGTTCTGCACTTTGAGGTGATTTTAAATATTTACAGTGAAAAATGTGGAATATAGACAAATTTGTAATGATACCTTTTGGACAAAATGTTTTTTAAAAATAATATTTCAATCTGTCGTAATGTATAAAGCTAATTACTTTATTGTTGTCTCCCATATAAAGGTAGGTTCTTTATATATATATATACTATATATATTTTTTTTTTGTCAAAGGAATAAAAAACCTGTTTCTAAAAGCACTGACATATACACACACACACCCACAAACATAAATCTTACTTATTGTAGGTGTTTGTACAATCATTTATATTTATTTATAGAAAATATAAATGCATCCTGACTGCAGATCCACGTGCTGGCAGGACTTATAACTTACAGTTACATCATGAGGCTTTCCAAATTATAAACTGATTTTGGAAAGAAGACGGCAGCAAAAAAGCATTACTATTCTTTATCTTTACAGATATTTTTCATTTGTTTTTTTCTTTTACGAAAATTAAAATATGACCTCACCATCGCCATCAGAATATGATGATGTGTTTCACTTATTTTGAGCTTATATCAAATGGTTAGCAACCAAATTTATTTTTTTTCCCGATAGGGTATGATGTAGAGACTTCTAGATTAACAATTAAATTTGTGCTGAAAAAGATGATACTAAAAAAAGAAAAAAGAGATTTTACTGCTCCCCATAGTTAGGTGTAGATATGATTGTCATATTAAATTAAGTATGGAAAAAAAAGTTTATAATTTCCAGATGTAAGAGACTAATATACGTTACTGGCTGCTATTAGATGTGTTGAGTGTCTGTTACAACTTATAACGTTAAACATATTGAAGGTTATTGTGACAAGATACTGTATGTAAATGTTAACCTTAACACAGGAAAGGTAAATTATTTGACCTTGAAATAAAAAATATTTTAGGAGATTTAAGAATAGTTTCCTACAGCTTATCTCCACATATCCTATATTATATGCCCATTTCTTTTTGCTGTCATTTATTTTCTGAGTACGTTTATGAAGGAATGTTTGAATAGGCCACATAGGTCCACCGTTGTATTGTGCAAGTGTACACACTGAATGTGTAAAAATATTTAGTGAAAAGACCAACAAACTTTGTGCCACGGAAAATTACATATAAGTATTTTGCACTGATGAAGGATTTTTATAGGAACTCATTTAATTACAAAAGCTTTAATACTTCTTGGCTGTTAGGGGGAAAATTGTAATAAATACATTATAATTCGTTGTAACCAGTCTGGTGACACGTATTCAAAGTCAGGTGATGCGTAATTCAAACAACTAGAATTTAAAACCAAATCTCTTTAAAAAAGTCACCATTTCCCGTGGAGAATAAATGCCAGGGCATTCCATCCCCCCCCCCCCGCCCCACAACGTCTGACTCGTTAAAGTTACAGTTTGTAAAACTTTACTGTGGTCTTCAAAGTGGCCCTACCTGATTTCGCCGAAGTATTGGATGAACCCAGTGGGTGTCGCTGTCACCTCGTGGGATTTCGCTGACACGGGCTGAAACGGAACCCTGCTGAGAGGCCGGCTAACGGCTCACTATAGGGCGGAGTCGGGGAGCTCCGCCTGTCATTCATGACGTGTTGCCCGTCTGGTGACGTCCAGTGAGGAGGCGGGGCCTATGCGGTGAACTCTAGATGAACCCGTAGTTTTATATTGAGGCGGGGGGGGGGGGGGCAAGGAAATGTTATGGCACATGGCCAGTGACATGGAGCTATTTTTGGTTGTCTTTTACCGAATAAACCCCCCTCTGCCACCGCCGCTGCTTCCGTTGGCCTGCAGCAGCAGTCTGACCGAACAGTGACCCTACATTTCGGGGTCGGAAGTTCAGAACAAGTCACGTGTCCTGTCCAATCAAAAGTAGTTGTTTGTGTCAGTTTTGTATTTCTAGCATTCCCACCCCTCCTCCTTTCTGACTGCTCGGCGGCGTTGGTTACGAGACGTAAACAGCCAAGTGCGACTATGACACTAGACGTATGAACTTTTGGTGAACTCTGTTTTTCCTCGGGTTCAACAGGGTAGTTGGGGGCAGGTTGGGGTTTTATGGGGACTTCAATCGTGAAAAAAAGAGACCTAAATACGCAGAGGGAATTTAGAGAGGGTTGGTTTATTTTGCAATCTCATTCCCCAATCCAAATCACCGTGACCGCTGATTGACCCGCGCTGGTTGGGTTCGAGTGGGTCACATCGGGATAAGCTAGGAATTTGGAGGATGTGCCATGGCAAACTAGGGGTTTGTGTGACAGTGCAGCCTAGCGTGTCAGTCAAGATACTTCAGACTTGGGGAGTAGTGGAGCCAGCTGGGATGCAGCTTCAGCAATCACATTTCCCGCATATCTCTTCACTCCTGTCCTGCTTCTGCACACTTTATGAGACCCTAGCTCTGTTGGGAAGACAACTTAGCACATCAGGAGTCATACCCTCAACCCCGGCGGTGATAAGACTTTCATGAAGGTGGTTCAGGGGGGAGATGAATGGATAGTAATGCCTGCGTGTATGAACTTCTGAGCGTTTGAACAGCCAGGCATATGAAATGTTTAGTTTGCATACTGGTGTCAGGCATTCTTAATGTTTCTGCAAAAACTTTTCCAGTCATAGTCAAATCAAAGTGGTGGTGCCTTAAGAAACCTGTGAAAGTGTGTGAGCATCCCTGCAATGATAGCACTTGAATCCTGTCTCAATAATACATGTGTCACTCATGAAAGGCGCAAGAATCTGAAAGCAAAAGTGCTATAGAGAAAAGAGAGAGATAGTGCTTGAGTTGCAGTTATAACAAGAGGCAAAAATAGATTCGTCTCGCGTGAGATTTTCGGCCCATTTCTCGAGCAGCCGGAGATGAAAGGGTAAGGGATGGTAAAAAATAAAAACGTTTGTCTACTTTAATAGGTTAAAAGGACACCGGCCAAGCCGAGATATGCTTGTTGTGAGTGCTTCCTCCTGCTCAAAATCCAGATATTTTGTGCCAAACCTCCTACTATCACCCTAGCGGTATTTGACTTTTAAAAGATTTTATAATCTTTAATGCATAGTTACATAGTCCATACTTTTCTGAACGAATGAACGATTAAGTCTGCGTATGGCCGAGGCACCCTGGGCTGTGTTATGCCTGTAGATAGGTAGCCACTATTGGGCAGATGGTCCTGTTCTGCCAAATGGGTCACAGTTCAGTCCTCTCTGATACTGGAAGTTTCTTCAAAACCCCCTCCCCCTGACCCCCGTTGGCAACACATCACACACTTGCTCTGAATTTCAACCCTGATGCCCTTGTTGACCCTTCCTCCCCGTCTTATGTACCACATATCCAACCTCCTGATACCCGCCTTCCTGTCCATCATCAGTTCTCTTACAAGCTTTCGGGTTATTCTGCCCATGCGGCTCTCATTTGAGCTTTAGCAAAAGCCATACACGGTGGGATTGAGGACATTTATTTCAACCTTTGAAACACTTCACTGAAACACCTTTAATTTTGCTGGTTTTCATATCCTTAAAAAAAGCACAGAAATCTCCTTTCTGCGAGTCTAGCCGTTCCAAATTCCAACCCACATAAACACACACACACACTCTCTGTCTCTGGAATCCACTTGGCCACGCGGAACCCGCACACATCCCACAACTATCCACCCACCCATCTCTACCCTCCTCCAACTCCATCCGCTCCTGGGACAGATTACCAGCCCATCTGTATCTGCAGCACTGGGGCTTGATAAGCCGATGGCAGCCCTGCGCTTTGAGGCACTGCTGCGATTGTTAACCCTGATTAACTTGACGTGTCGCTGAGTGAGGGGGGACAGTGTGAAAATCAAGCCTGGGCTCTGACCCAGTGCCCTGCCACTGAACCAGGGTTGAATTGGGCAAACTTGGGGAGGGAGGGAGGTAGGGAGGGGCGAGGGAGGAGGGTGGGAGCAAAAGACTAAGAGAGAGTGATAAGTGAGAGACGGGGAGGGAAAGAGAGAGTGCTGACAGAGAAGAAGAGCTAGAGACTTCTGCTAATGTTTGTGCAGGGGGAACAAGAACAGATATATTCACATAAATGTCATAGTGTGTTTCACTGCAGTGAAAGCAGGGGACTTGTTGGCGGTGATATAGATTCCAGTGCTGAAACATAAATTGATATGGCTCTCAGTGGCTCTGTGATGGGATGCTGAGAAGCTCTAGGGTGGATCAGAGATGTTCAAGATGCAATAATAACTAATGTGGTGAAAGTGCCTTGGACATATATCTTTGGCCCACTTTACGAACTGAAGCGTAGGATAAAGACGGAACAATAAGGAAATATAATGTGCAGTATCTGCTCACTTTAACTCATGCATCCTTTACCCCTGGCCTTGTTTTGAACACACAAAATAGGGAAATGTATGATACGGTAGACCTACATTTTGACATTTAGTATGATAAAATATGGAAGCTTAGGTTGATTCTCTCTTTGCAAGCTGTTATGCATTCCCGTTGCTCTTTCATATTCTTTGTATCATGCAAAAGATAGTTACAGAATTTGGGTAAATTCAATTTTCCAAATGACCTCTTTGAACTTTTTGTAGTAACCTAGTTTATGAGTTTATATAACGGTCCATCTAAAATCATCACAACAGCATGTGCAATAGTTTAGGATATGCCTCTCAGTCATTTGACGGCCTTTGAAGTTTTCCTCTCAAGACGACTCTGAAGACAACTCTGATATTGACACGATCCATGTACATCAGGATGCACGAGCGATTTCTTTTTTTGTGGACACTCATCCATGCCAACATTTTAGTTCAAAAGTTCAGTGAAACCAATATGACTAAAGTAATTCCAGCTTTGACGTCTTGGTTTTGACGTAGTGTTAGATGTAGCTGACCAGACAAGACAGCAGGCGAGGCTAGTTGTTTGGTATGTATCCTATGGTGTTCAAAGTCTGATTTCATGGAAAAATTATGGACATAAAAAAAAAAACAAAAAAAAAAACAACCTCCGACACGCCATCATAAATCAGACTCATTTTTGTGGTTTTTAACTATTTTCTGAAAACCATTTCGAAAAATTTAATTTGTTCATTTCAGTTATTAAATTCCTATTTCAAGTTATTTATTCTTATGTCCAATAGGGCAACAGGCCAAACAAATGTAAGCTGAAAGTTGTTTTTTTTATTTCTAAAAATGAAATAAACATAAATCTGTTAACGCATCAGTATGTCAACGTGAACAATCCAATTTTACTGTATGATGTATTCTACTGTAGATTGACAAACCCCCCATGGTACTAAAAATTAGGAGTTAAATCGCTGATAAATCTAATTTAAATGAATCTTTTTTTTTACTACTTTATTAATCCCCATGGGGAAATCATTTCTCTGCATTTAACCCATCCTAGCTGTGTAGCTAGGAGCAGTGGGCAGCCGCTGTGCAGCACCCGGGGACCAACTCCAGTTCTTTTCCCATTGCCTTGGTCAGGGGTACAGACAAGAGTATTAACCCTAACATGCATGTCTTTTTGATGGTGGGGGAAACCGGAGCACCCGGAGGAAACCCACTCAGACACGGGGAGAACATGCAAACTCCACACAGAGGATGACCCGGGATGACCCCCAAGGTTGGACAACCTCGGGGTTCGAACCCAGGACCTTGCTGTGAGGTGACAGCTCTAACCACTGCGCCACCGTGCGGCCCCGAATCTGAGCCTTATGCAGTTTTTTACACTTCTAATAGCCTTCATTTTCAAGACAGTTGTGGTTGAATCATCTCATTTATGTACAGTAAGAAACACACAGACAGCGACTAACCTGAAGGTGACCTTAAGCTTGACCCTTGACCCTATCTGCCTCAGTGGGGCTGCTCAGTAACCGAAGATAGGACACTGTGGTTAAACTGGCCTGGCCAACGCTGTGTTTTACAATGGGTACAACATGTGTGTACAACAACGCATTTATGTGTATGAGTGAGCAAAAAAGGGAACTGCTGAAAAAAAAACGTTTTTAATGCAACTTTACAAGAAACAAGGTTGTAAAACTTCTTATTGAAAAACCCAAGACCACACAGTCACAGTCTACAGCACAGTCTCATTGTCGCCATGGGAAACATAAAACCTAGCATTCTGTATTCAGTATCTGAGAATGAGATAATTGAGGGATTTAATTATGGCAAAACCCCAATGTCGCTGTGCATTGAGCCTACATACCGAGTCAGCCAAGCTGTTGTTGTCATGGATTTTACAATAGAAACACTGACACATTTGAACAATAGCAGCGGTAATCCCCCAAACAAATGGTGAGGTAAATATACGTTGAACCCTCTAACAACCTCTGCCTCCCACCCTTTTTTTTGCCCGGATCCATTGGGACCTTTCTCCTGTGACCTAATAAATAAGCTGCTTTTGGCATTACAAGATGAGAAGCAGCTTTGCCAATCAGCAGCGACAAATCTGTCTCCGTGCCACTACTGTTTTCAGAGGGCAGCGCTCGTCTTCCTCGCAATGCATGGCTGCCTCCGCCCTCGCTCAACCACTCCAACGGCTTTCATCATCCTGTCGATGAAATAATCCTACATTTGGAATTTGTGAAAATCTGGAGTAGGAAAAAAAGCAAACAAATATTGACATGGCCCCTGGGTCTAACATTAGGCCTCTACCGTGACCTTTTGGCTGTACCATCATAAATATGAAGGATCCAATATCAAAAAAATTTTTTTTTGCCAAACTTGTTAATGTACTATCTCACTGATTAATAAGACAAGTCATACAGAAGGGGAGCACAGGGTAGCTAGTCATGTACTGAGGTACAGTGCAGAGGAAAGGGAGTGGTTAGAGCCCATCAAGGTGGTCTGGTAGTTTGACATGTAGAATCTTTTGTAATAAAAGCTTAAATTTTTTGTTGATTTTGATTTTAAGATACTTTATTGATCCCAATAGGGAAGCTACGCTCTGCATTTAACCAATCCTAGCTGTGAGACTAGGAGCAGTGGGCAGCTGCCGTGCAGCACCCGGGACCCGAGAGTATTAAGGGCACAGACAGGAGTATTAAGCTTAGCATGCATGTCTTTTTGTTGTTGTTGTTGTATTTTTCCCCTCTTTTTCTTCCCAATTGTACTCGGCCAATTACCCCACTCTTCCAATCCGTCCCGGTCACTGTTCCACCCCCTCTGCTGATCCAGGGATGGCTGCAGACTACCACATGCCTCCTCTGATACATGTGGAGTTGCTAGCCACTTCTTTTCACCTGACAGTGAGGAGTTTCACCAGGGGGATGTAGCGCATGGGAGGATCAGGCTATCCCCCCCCCCCCACCAAACAGGCGCCTGGCCGACCAGAGGGGGCACTAGTGCAGCGACCAGGACACACACCCACATCCAACTTCCCACCCGCAGACACGGCCAGTTGACCTTTCGCTAAGGCCCACCCCCCTTAGTTACTGTTGCTAAGTCTGTCAAGCTTTAACATTATTTTACAGTTAATAAAAGTAATTACTTACCTTGGAGCAGACAAAGCTGTGCTTGATGATCTTTGAGGGGTTCAACTGGATTTGAGGACGTCCACATAGCTTTATCCACAGCCTACACTTTTCAGGGTTTGATTTTGGTTTTTGAAAGGGGGGAAAAAAACCCCGTACATCTCCTTCCAACCTCTAAAAGTCCACAAAACCAGCTTGAAAATGGAAGAAAATCTGAAACTTTTGCATCGGAGTCAACGGAGCGCCGCCATGAAAGTGTCGGACCGCTGTCCTATGCTGCGCTGTGACTGGCCAGTCTGCATTTCGGGGCACGGCTTAGCGAAGGGTGAATTGACCTTTCGCAAAGTACCGCCCCAGAACGGTGCTTGTCCAATCCTACCTTAGCAATGGTCCATCAAGCTTTCAAACACACAGCAAAATGCTGAAACGGTGTGCCTATGAGATCTGCAAATCGGATACTAGATATCTGAAAAGTTTGGAGGGGGTGTAATTTTCTTTCCCTTCCCGAAACCCAGAACGCAAGAAGCGCAATGTCGGCAATACATTTCGCAGTATAGCAAACCCCATGGCCAGCTTAATCCATCCAAAATCAACAAAAATACCTGTCTGCTCCAAGCTAAGCTTGCTACTAGCTATTATTGATAGCTAAACAGCTAACGTATTATTACTGTTACTTTTACCCACACAATGCGCTGATTTCTTCCTTCATGTTTTGGTTTTTTCCAGCTACTTCCTGGATAGTTCTGAAATGCTTGACGGGCATAGCAACAGTAACTAAGGGGGCGGGACTTTGCGAAAGGTCAATTTTGTCTGTAGGGACGCCCGACCAAGCCTGAGGTAACATGGGAATTCGAACTGGCGATCCCCGTGTTGGTAGGCAATGGAATAGACCGCTACACTACCTGGACGCCCACATGCATGTCTTTTTTGTTGGTGGGGGAAACCGGAGCACCTGCAGAAAACCCACCGCAGACACGGGGAGAACATGCAAACTCCACACAGAAGGACGACCTGGGTTGACCCCCCTGGGTTCAAATCCAGGACCTTCTTGCTGTGAGGCAACAGCGCTAACCACTGCGCCATCGTGCTATCAAATGTATGATCTCTGCAAGGTGCAGTTCAATAACCCTCTGTTGTTTCTAAGGAGCCATCCAAATTGTCAGTACACTCCACGTTCTTAAAGTATGTACTATATACTGCATACTCTTAGGTCATGTGTGCAGAATGCAGTATGCGCTTCGTACTACGTTGCACTTGACAGACTCACATTAAGTGGAAGTGACCCTTCCAAACACCAAAAGAATTGTGTCACTTTTTAATTAAAAAAACTTTGTCCCTGTCAAAGTAGCCATAGCCCTTTCTCAACATCAGCGGTGTTATACATTATGCTAAAAACACATTTTATCGGCAAACAAAATACAGATTTAAATTTGCCGATGCTGGCTGCCGCTCCTTCATACTGTAGTCTGTCACATTGCTTCAGAAAGTTTCCCCTTGGCCAGTCATGTCCATGCAAAAGATGAAGGCAAAGAATTATGGGATGTTTTTTTATTGTTTAGTGATATTTTTTTCTGTGTAGAATATGTACACATACCTTTCACATACTGAATTTGCAAACTATTGTCACATATACTACAATTTGCATACTATTAATATATGAACAGTTCACAGCTTCAAGTGTCCTTGAGCAAAAACTTGAACAACATCCTAGCCAGTCATTGTGTGTCACTCTGGGTAAGATCTAAATGTAAAATGTAAACTTGCTCTGGATGCAATCTGGATGACCGTTAGGGGCCTTTTCACCCGGAGACAGTTGCTTTCACAGCCATGTTTGGATAGAAAGGAGGGACAGCTAGAGACAAAGGCTGAACAGAGGTGGAGAAGAAGGAGGAGGTGGGACACAATGTGGGAGGAATGGAGCAGGAAGGAGGCGAGAAGAACCCCGTGGAGAGGAGGGTCCTCAGACGTGTTAACCTTACGAGCCACTGACCCAGCAATAAGCGCCGTGGACAGTAGCAGTTTGATTTTATCGGGCAGCGCTGTGTTGTTAAATCGCTCATTAAATCCAATTAGTGGGAGGTTGAGGGAGAAGAAGAGGTGGGGGGTGGCGGAGGGTGGGGGCTAGTGTGAGATGACAGGGAGGGTGTTTAAAGTACAGGGTAGAGCTCCAGCACCTCTTGCTGCTCCTGCTCCTGAGGCAGATTGTCTGCCGCACCAGTGCCCATTTGTTCTGACCCTGGCCCCCTGACCCAGGTGATGGACATGGCCAAAAGCCCCCCCCACACACACACCTCCTAATCACAACACCTTTCCTTTCCTTTCCTTTCCTTTTCCCTACTTGTCTCTCCCCTTCTAACCTTTACCCCCCCCCCCACTTCCCTGCATTGCTGAGGTAGGTGGGGAGGCTGCTCAACATGGGGAACATACTGTCTGTGACATCACTGTCGAGGCAATGAACACTCACCCAGACTGACCCGATTCGGGGGGGGGGGGTGCCATGGCAGTTATTGTCACGTCGGATGATAAATAAGAACAAAAAAAAAGAAGAAGCAAAACACTGGTTTTAGTGTTTCTCTCATCTGATGGAAACAATGCTGATGCAGTGCTCAAACAAATGCTACTGCACAGCCACTACAGCACAACATTGCTTGGCCGTGGCCTCTACATAACCTCCATCTAAACTTCCAGACTTTCTTTTTTTATCTATTTACGTTTTCCCACAGACAAACACCTTGTGCATCCCGGATTTAATGATCCAGACAGTATCTCCATGCTCTCCATCTGGCTCTCTTCCATCTCTTTCTTTAGTTCTTTAGCTTTCATAGTGTGTACGATGTTATTAATATTATATCAAAGACTAAGCACGATGTTTTAAGGCACAAGTTTGTTCTTGTTTTGTTCCCAAACTGTCACAACGCCGAGGCTGGAAAGCACATCACTTCTGAACGGTTGTTTTTTTATTTTGCTGCTGCCCTTGTCTCTAATTTGCGATTCATTGCTCTGTGTTGTAAAAAAACACCATAATCCAAAATTCTTGCCCTCTCATCAAATAAGTTTTTTTTTTTTTTACTTTTTGCCTGGATGTCATCGTAAAGACTTTCTTTAAAATGTTACGCTATCAAGTGGAAAATTATCTGTCAACCGGAAAGCTTTAAACAGCCTGTGTGGGGTTCACTTATTAGGATTTCTCCCTATGAAATGGACCGAGAGACAAGTTGAAGCAGGTTTCTGTTGATCTTGTTTCTATCAAAGGTGTCTGATAATAGTTCTTTTGTCTGCCCGGCTGTTATGTCCACACAGCTGGGAACTCATTAACACACAGGGTTGGCGACATGATTGTGGCATTTATCATGCTGCGGTTTCTTTTACAGTTCCCGCTAACCCTGCTCCTAGTAGGCCATAAAAAGAGAATGAAAAATTCAAGTTACTGGAACGTTACTGGATTAAAACATGAACTTCAGATTAACGATGTGTCAGTTTCAGACAGTTTATTTTGTAAACAAGCAGAAGCGTATTTCTTGACACAGGTGCAGAAAATTGGAAGTGCCCTAATGAAATAAAATCCATTTCTTTTTTTTTTAGATTCCCCCCCCCCCCCAATTGTACTTGGCCAATTACTCCACTCTTCCGAGCTGTCCTGGTTGCTGCTCCACCCCCTCTGCTGATCCGGGGAGGGCTGCAGACTACCACGTGCCTCCTCCAATACATGTGGAGTCATCAGCCGCTTCTTTTGACCTGACAGTGAAGAGTTTCACCTGGGGGATGTAGCATGTGGGACGATCATGCTATTTCCTCCAAACAGCCGCCCCGACCGACCAGAGGAAGTGCTAGTGCAGGGGTCAGGAACCTTTTTGACTGGGAGAGCCATAAAAGCCAAATATTTCTAAATATATTTCATTGAGAGCCATATAATATTTTTAACGTATAATAAATTAAATATGTCTTACTTTTAATGCGACTTCTGGTGCTGCATGGTTTTGCTGATGGCCTTGTAGTCTGGTTCATACGTGGTGAGGTTGAGCTTCATGCAGGCGTTGAGGCTTCCATCAGTTAAACGTGAGCGTAGGTTGGTCTTAATGTTCCTCATATGCGAGAATGACTGCTCACATGCATATGTAGAGCCAAACATGGTCAATACGGCAATACTCACACGCTGCATTGTGTGGTATGTCACAGGAAGCTCGTTCCAAGTTTTAAGAATCAGTTGGTCTTCAGGTTGAAGATTTTTCATTTCTGTCCACTTGTGTTCCCTCGCCAGCTCTGCTCGCTGTCGCGCAAGACTTTCCAACTCTCCATTAAGTGACTTGAACTTACTCATCCACATGTCTGATGCCTTCAGGTCAGCAACTTCCAGCTCAAAGTCTGCGATAGAGACCCCGGGGATGCATGTCAGGTCGATTTTATCCACAGCACACTCATGTGGATGAGTGATGAACTTGAAAAGACCAGTGCGCGCACGAATTCCCCAAAACGTGCTTTGAATGACTGCAGGAGATTGGACGTAAAGCCAGCTAGCTGCTGGAGATCCAGATGTTTAGTGGAGTCACTTGCTAAGCATGCATCTCTAAATTGTTGCAGTCTTTCAAAGTGCAGAAGACGACCTGTTTCAATCTCCCTGAGAAAGACTTCCAGCTTGGTTTCAAATGCAAACACTGCTTGTTGAAGGGATGAGGTTGTATTTCCAATACCTTGCATTTTCACATTGAGCTGGTTCAGATGGCCAGTTATGTCCACGAGATAGTGAAACTGCAGGAGCCAGTCAGTGTTGTCTAGCTCAGGATGCTTGACGCCTTTCATTTCAAGAAAAGTCCGGATTTCACTAAGGCAAGCTGCAAAACGGCTGAGCACCTTCCCCCTTGACAACCAACGCACGATGCTGTGTAAAAGCAGACCGGGATAATGATTCCCAACTTCTTCTAACAGAGCTTTAAACTGGCGATCATTTAAAGCTCGGGCAACAATAAAGTTGACCACTCGAATGACCAGCGACATCACCTCACCAAGCTCCTGGCCACACGTCTGAGCGCAAAGCGCCTCCTGGTGCAGGATGCAATGAAAACTTAGGATGGCTCTCTTTTCATGTTCACGGAGAAGCGCTACAAATCCTTTGTTCTTCCCCAACATACAGGGTGCGCCATCAGTACAGACAGAAATAAGTTTATCCATCGGTAGTTTTTTTTCTTTAGCAAACTCCATGAAAGACGTGAATAAATCCTCTCCTCTTGTTGTCCCTTTCATTGGCAAAACAGCCAAGCTTTCCTCACGCAGTGTGTCACCTGCAGCATACCTGGCAGTTATACTGCACTGAGATAGATGGCTAACGTCTGTTGACTCATCTAACGCGAGAGAAAAGTATGTCCCGGCGTTTATGTCCTTAATTTGTGTTTCCTCGACTTGATTTGCCATCATGATGCTACGATCGTGCACAGTTCTTGCTGACAGGGGCATGTCTTTTATTCGTTTGATTATCTTGTCTTTATTTGGGAAGTCATCAAACAGTTCATTGGCCACATCAAGCATGGATGTTTTGGCGTACTCGCCATCTGTGAATTACTTTCCATTCCTTACTATTGCCAAAGCCCCCGCAAAGCTAGCGGAATTCCCGTCACCTTGCTTGGTCCACACACGTAGTTGCTGCTGACTCGTCTGCACTCTCCGCTGTAGCTCCTCGCATGCCCTTTTCCTGCTGTCCCCCGCTGGAGATTTCGACGCAAATGAAGCATGGTGTGTATCGAAGTGCCGCTTTATATTTGACCGTTTCATCGATGCAATTTTATCATTGCATATTAGACATACCGCAGATCCTGCTCTCTCCACAAATGCAAATTCCTCTGTCCACGCAGCCTGGAATGCACGGTAATCATCGTCTTTTTTTCTTTTCGCCATCTTTTCCGTTACAAGGGTTGAAGCGGATAAACTAGTTGGCTATCTGATAAAATTGATTTCTTCACCTTTACAATGACCCGGACATGCTCGCGAGCCATTGGTTCCCGACCCGACCCACGGGTGACCCGTGACCCGTGAAATTTATCTTCAAAACTAATTTCTGTTTACTTTAAAATGACACAGTATTATTAAGAAATATCACAAGTATTTTAAAATCAGTTCCAAACTGATTTTTTTTTCAACTCAAAATTGTCTGGGAGCCATATGCCGTCACCGGAAGAGCCATATATGGCTCGCGAGCCATAGGTTCCCGACCGCTGTGCTAGTGCATAGACTAGGACACATACCCACATCTGGCTTCCCACCTGCAGCCACAGCCAATTGTGTCTGTAGGGAGGCCTGACCAAGCCAGAGATAACACAGGGATTCGAACCGGCTATCCCCATGTTGGTAGGCAGTGGAGTAGACCACCACACTACCTGGATGCCCTTATAAAATCTATTTCTACAGAAGAAAAGCCATTTCAAAATAATGTCTCCGTTGAGCAAAATAAAGAAAGCGATGTAGATGATGTAGGAGAATTAGATGGTTATTTGAAATAATCTGAAGGAAGGATTTCTATATATTTTGAATAGTAGTGTTTTTATTTTTACTTCTGTAACAAACCATCCGGCCAGTCTTACTTTCAATGTTTGACTGACTAGTATAAACTTATTGTTTGTAATCACGTTTGCCTTTCATAGGTATGTGTGCTGTGTGTCAAGGAGCTTGAAAATTTGGGAAGAATGAAGAATAAGTTACAACTTTATAAATGCAACAATAAGGAAGGAAGTACGTAAAGGGAAAAAAATGTGGAATTGAGCAATCCACCGTTACAAAAATGAAAGGCATGGCCCAGAGTTGTTTTTTTTTTTACTTCCCAATGAGAGAGACTCATACTTTCAAGTCAAAGATGTATTTTTTTTTGTGTGTGCATGTCAACTTCCTTTTCAGTGCTGTATTAAGATTAATCAACATTTTCACAAGAGCATAGGGCCAAAAACAAGGCCTTGAGGAACACCATAGTGCTCTGTGATAGAGCCTGGAGAGCCATTAATTAAAAGTGCATGGCCTTGGGATGTCCCTTTTACCCCCAGGCTCTCTAAGAGGATACATTCTCTGACTGAGGCCTATATACGGTGCTTTTAAGTGCTTTTGTAAATATTTGATGCTGATCTTTGCCAGATATGCTGCGATGAAATGGAGTGGAACAGGGTTTAAAACAATAAGACTGAACTTGGTAATCATCAAGTAGTTTTTGAGTTCATGACCCAAGCCACTTACGGATTTTCTGGGAGAGAAGTCACACTTAGAAAAGTAAAACGCCTGCGAGAAATAAAATGTAAATTATAAGAAAAAACAACTATTATACATGACAATATGTCTATTGTTTGTTGAGACATAAAGACAAAAAAAAGATTATAAAGGGGAGAAATTATTTATAAAAAGACATATAATGCTTTTGTCTTTACACTCAAAAGATAGATAAAGTTTGACTATTACTAAAATGTGGTGGTTTTCAGCATACACTTAAACAGTACTCAGATGCATCATTTAAAGGATAATTCAAATTTTTCACCGCCTGGATCTTGTTTTCACAGTTTTTGCCATTGTGCATTTCAATTATGACATAATTTTGCTCACCAGCTTCATTTTGGAAATTTTGGGCATTGTACCAACACTAGACACAACTTTACAAAGGTGTGTTTTGGTGCCATGGAATAAGATCTTCAGACATATTTCAACAAGTCCAATTTAATCCAGTTTATTGAAACTGTGTAGTCCCGGTAGCATAGCGGTCTATTCTGTTGCCTATCAACACGGGGATTGCTGGTTTGAATCCCTGTGTTACCTCCGGCTTGGTTGGGCACCCCTACAGACACAATTGGCCGTGTCTGCGGAAGGGAAGCCAGATACGGGTATGTGTCCTGGTTGCTGCACTAGCGCCTCCTCTGGTCGGTCGGGGCGCCTGTTCGGGTAGGGGGGGGGATAGTGTGATCCCCCATGCGCTACGTCCCCGTGGTCAAACTCCCCACTGTTGGGTGAAAAGAAATGGCTGGCGACTCCACATGTATCGAATGAGGCATGTGGTAGTCTTTAGCTCTCTCCAGCTTGACAGAGGTGGTGGAGCAGCTACCGAGATGGCTCAGAGAGTGGGGTGATTGGCCAGTTACAATTGGGGAGAAAAAGGGCGACCCCCCCCCCAAAAAAGAAGAAACTAATTGGAAGTGAAAATTAAAAATTATTTTCCGAAATGTCATTTATCAATGGTCATTTGCTTTGCTTCCTGGTCAGTTTCTGGTTTAGCTTTGCAGGAATGATCAGCCTGCACTTCATGTAGGTAGTAGTTACCATTAATAAACCTGGCCACCATAATTGAGAAGCCATAGATAATTGGAAATCATGTATACAGTCTAACTGAGGCACTAGGGACCTTTTGTTGTTTAAAGGACATGTTTAAGGATCATATTCAGTGGCCCCAGATGATGCTGTTATGAAGGTGTGTCCAGCAGTGGTTCCATGTCCAAAATCTCCAAATAGCCACCAGTGAGTAAAATTATATCATAACGAATATGCATGATGGCAAAAACTACAAAAATAAGACTCGGATTGTAAAAAACAGAATTATACTTTAAGCAGGTTTATATTTGACAGCAACTCCCCAATAATAGCACGAGTACAACCACTTCATAAAAATATTTATCACAGAGTGCAAGTTAAAAAAAAACATTTTAATGTTTTATGACATGTATTTTCCCATCCTAAATTTTAATTTATATTTTATCACACTGAATCATGTTCTTTGTAATTGCACTTGAATTTTGTGTTTTTTAAACTAATTTATTTTATCTTTTTAAATTCATTCAGAAGGTAAATATTACGAATATTCAACAATTTTGGATACAATCTGATAACTTTCAGTGACCAATGTCAGAAGAAATTCAAAGATGAATTTGAATAATATTTAACAGTGTATTGAGTCTGGACAGTCCTGTGCCTCTCTGAATGATAATTATTTGCTTCATTGAGTAAAATATTGCTTTGCTTTTCAATGCATAATGAATAAATATTTGTTTAGTCACTATAGAGGGAAATTAGCCAGTGGTGCTACACTGCTACACTACTGTATAATCTCCTGCAATATCCTATTGGGTGGCTTGAATTAGGACACATTCCTTCTCATACATTTTATCTTGCATATCTCATAAGAATAACATTTAGACTTCACCAAAACCAGCTCCCACATTTAATTTGAAAAGACAGACGATCCCATATTGTTCACACTCGTTTCTTCACACATTGTGCTTTGGCACGTAAATTTCACCTAGTCAAGAAGTAGTACGTTTTTTTTTATGGCATCCATTCAGCTTTCAGAAGATGTTAGTGTGGACATGGAGAGTGAGGCTTCTTAAATGCCACGCTTGCCAGCTGAACTTTTCACCCTTGCATTTTGGCTGAGAGCGGTTAGGCCATGTTCTACAGTGATGTTTGCCAACGGCGGGCACGTTAAAACGTTCGCGGGAACATCAGTTGTCATGTCAAGGTGGAAGTGGTGACTCATATGTGTGAGCAAAGAGGCTAAGGCTGTCTGTGGATGACTCAGTGTCCTCGCCACATCAGCATGCTCTTTTAAATATACACACCTACAAGAAGAAGAAAGTCTTCCCGGGGCTTCTCATGGTCACCATAAACCCAACGGTGCCTCTGCACTCTTTGTTTGACCTTTCCCTCCATTCCTCTATTTGCTGAATTCCCTTATCTTCAGCCATATCTCTCTTTCTGGCTCTTACTGGCACAGGACAGCTGGCAGACATGCTTTATGGCAAACTTTACAAACCCCGTAGCTTTGGCTCAGTGGTGGTTGCACAAGCAAGTGGACTGTAACACATTTGCTGCAGATGTTGTCCCCTGATATCTCTGAATATGTATCAACTTAGCTGAGTTATGTTGTATCTATTTTTGCCCCCCCCCCCCAAAAAAAGATATTTGTCCACAGATCTTTCCTGACAAACTCTCCACCCCAGAACATGTGACAACATTGATGAATACTGAAGTGTCCTGTCTGAGCAGCTCTGACATAGAAGACCACCCGTCTGGGCCTGACACAGTACAGGCAGGCAGGCAAGCAGGCGGGCAGCCAGGCAGGCAGCCAGGCAGCCAATGGAGGTGCAGCCATCCCCCTGTGGAAGAGGGCATGTAGCCGAGACCTATTTAAAACCAATCTTATCTGTAGATCCACTGTGGGCTAAACAAAAGATTGGGCCTCATTATAGTGAGATAAAAGTGTCCCCAAAAGCAGATCAGTTGTTATGTGAACATGTTATCCAAGAGGCCATAGAGAGGGTATGGTTATGGCCCACTAAAAAAAAAATAAATAAAAAAATAACTAGTTGATGTGTCTCTGTGGTGCATCATATGCCCTAGTTTGTACTGAGCATGCTCATGAGCGGTGTCCGGCCATCCCCCATCGCCACACTACATCCATGTCGCTGCTGGTCATATGTGTATGTCATGGGTAGGACAACAATGATAAACACTGACAAACAGGCTCGGCCATTCTCCTGTGCCACAGGGCAGAAGTAATGTGAGTAAGCTGATGTGGGTGGAAAATAAGAGCGATCGAGAGAGGCAAAAGCTTGTTTCTGTACTAAAATTAAAATGTTAAGTAAAATAGATGACCACAAATACTTGGAAGGTTTGAGTCAAGACAATGATATTATAAGAATTATTTGTGTGCAGTATGGATGATATGTAATGGCTTATTATGAGGCTGTGAAACAACATCATTGGCCTTTATGTGCCATGTTTTGCTATATTTGAATATAAATACATATAACAACAACAAACAACAATGATAATAAAGCTATAATGTGTAATTTAAGAAATCAATTGTCATAATTAGCTGATCTTAAATGGTTTAACATTAATATGTTATTTTAATGGCAAGTGTATCTATAAAAAAAGAAAAAAAAGAAACTATAAATATAATTTCCCCATATTACCATGGATGAATGGAGTTGCAGAAAAAACACAACAGGAGATCGGATGCCATGAATGTTGAAGCAGGTAATCTGATATCCAATGAAGATGTCTGCTGACACGACTGTGGTCATTATTTAATGAGAAAAACAAAACACAGATCCCCTTTCTGGAAGGATTTGTGAAAATAAACTATTTTACAGTTTTACACAGTCAAAGCATTAATTAATGCTTTGACAGATTATTAATCTCAACACGTGTCTGTGTACATTGCAATGTGTTGATTATTTAGTGTCAATTTATCCAGTTTGAAAAGCTCCTTGGAGTGGAAATATTATCCAGACAGACAATCCTAAATAATGAAATGATTAATTTCCAAAAATGTTCATCATTTAAAAGCAATTCTGAAAATATGACTATATAAAGGGCTGTTGCAGATGGAGACCACCACTATTCAGTATTTCTAACCTTACTGTAACAATTTCATATAATTAATTAGATAAATAATTGAAAATAAATCAGAACTATGTAGTGAGTTAAACAAGAATTTTAAATACCTTTTTGAGCTAATAAGCTAATATACATACATGCATCATATATGTATATATAGTAGTTGTTTTTATTTTAACATTTTTTTTCAGAAAATTCAATGACCGATCAATTAGTTTTTAATTCGATGTTGATTTAAGACACAGTAGCAAAATACTTTCCTCTGAAGTATGTTGGCAAAATTTTGCAGACAAAAAACTGGACAAAATTTTACCATTAAGTAAATGATGGCTCTCCCTAAAGCTTCCCAAACCACAAAGTTGTACTGTATTTATTAATCCAATAATTATTAATACTGATACAGATTACGTCTTAAAGTGCCCCTTTTTTATATCTCACATGCCTTTATATCATTTAAATAAAAACAATTTTATTTGAACTAAAGTCAGATGTTTTTCCCTTTGAGAAAACAAAGCCAGTTGTCATGATTTCACCAAATGATCAGTATTATAAAGTAGGCACTTCAACATGCTAAATCAACTCATCACAGCATGAGAAATTACAAATGTAGTAGAGCTAGCAAGAATAAAAACAGATGTCAACAGATAACTGACCATCACAAATCAGTTTCCTTATAACAGCGTTGACCAGGATGGTCATCATATTCGTTTCCCTTGATAATGTCTGATACCTGGATTAACATCTCCAGATTAAAACCTGATGTAACAGATTATCTAATTACAGCTGTCTGGAGGCTTTTGATAAAAAGAAAACTAATTGGAATCAAGCTAGTCTCTAAAAAAAAAACAACTTTTTTTCAGTAGATGTCACATTTGATATTTATATTTTGTTATCTTTCAGCACATGACACAATATATACTGTA